>NW_026067954.1:7798203-7879667 GCF_014885135.2 Alexandromys fortis | reverse complement strand
TAGAGAAGCTAAATAAGAAGGAGAACCCAAAGAAAAACATATAGGCATCCTCCTGAATATTAACCTTCATCAGGCGATGAAAGGAGACAGAGACAGAGACCCACATTGGAGCACCGGACTGAAATCTCAAGGTCCAGATCAGGAGCAGAAGGAGAGAGAGCACGAGCAAGGAACTCAGGACCACGATGGGGGCACCCACACACTGAGACCATGGGGATGTTCTATCGGGAACTCACCAAGGCCAGCTGGCCTGGATCTGAAAAAGCCTGGGATAAAACCGGACTTGCTGAACATAGTGGACAATGAGGACTACTGAGAACTCAAGAAAAATGGCAATGGGTTTTTGTTCCTACTGCACGAACCGGCTTTGTGGGAGCCTAGGCAGTTTGGATGCTCACCTTACTAGGCCTGGATGGAGGTGGGTGGTCCTTGGACTTCCCACAGGGCAGGGAAACTTGATTGCTCTTTGGGCTAACGAGGGACGGGGACTTGATTAGGGGAGGGGGAGGGAAATGGGAGGCAGTGGCAGGGAAGAATCAGAAATCTTTAATAAATAAATAAAAATTAAAAAAAAAAACAAGCACTGTTCTAAGTCTGTGACATTTCTAGTCCAGAAACCTGAAATTATTTCTGAGCTTCCAGAAAGAGGCACTTGGACTCTCTCTGGCAGCGGTGACCAGCTCTAAGGACAAAATGTTATAAAAAAACAAAATAGTCTCCTGAGAAAACCATGCAGAATATCTCATGCAAGTGTGGTTCGGTGCTAAAGGAGACGTGACAACGTGCTTCAGTGAGCAGTCCCAGGCAGCAGCTGGGAAAGCTAAGGAGGAGCAGTCAGAAGGCTCTACCTTTGAAAAGATCCCCCTACCCCGCCCAAAGTAGTCAAGAGATAACTAGGGGAGATGCTTATTCACTTATAACCTGTTTGATCTTGCTTTTAGACAAAGCAAGTCTCTCTCTTTCTCCCTCTCTTTCCAAAAAATCCTGGCAGGATCATGTTTCTTGATCTAGTCACGGGGCTATATTTGCTACACACACACACACACACAAATCATTGAGCTGTATATTTATATTTGCACACTTTTATATGTCTGTGCTCTATTTAAATTATTATTGAAAAGCTTTAAAATGTGTTTGCTCCTTTATTGTATTTGACTGATTTGCTTTTAAGACATGGGTAAGGGCTCGAGGTTTAGCAGGGCAGGCTAGGGACATGTGGCCACCTCTGCTCACTTGAAGGCTACCATAAAGGTCTGAAAATATTTTTAAGGGACTGAAGACAGAAGAGGCCTGGAAAGTTAGGAGGGTCAGAAAACTTCAAGTGTATGAAAAAAATAAGTCAAGGAAAGTTTTGTCATAAAACCACAGACTAGCTTTTTCCAGAGGGCTCCTAAAAGAGCGCTAGCTCGGGGGCAGCTTCTGCAGAAAGAAGGCATTGGCTACAATGATATTTGAATTCACTGTTGCTTTGGACCTTGGTGATATGGGAACCCCTGTTGATTTTGGTGTAGCTTAGGCAGATTTCCCTCCCACCCATCCTCAGCATGCAGAAAATGTTAAGAAGTTGGAGGTTTTAGTTGTCAAGGTCATAACTGAATCTTGCTTCCCTCTGCCCCCTTGGAGGATTTGTCTATACTTTGGGACCTAAAGGAGAAGCAGAGAAGAGCCATAACTAACCATCAGGCGGTCACTCCTGCCATTAATTAGCAGAGAAAGCAGCTCCATCCAGTGGTAAAGCATTTTAAAGCTAAAGCAGTCCACCCCAGTAAAGTGCGTCTTACTTTAATAAAATGAAGGCTACAATGTGCCTGGAAAAATTCCATATTCTAGAGCTAGCGCTCTTGTTTGAGGAAGCAGCATGCCAAGAAAATATAATGATACAGTTTCTGAAGAAATTAACAACAAATATATACAATCCATCATTTCAAAACACAAAATATATGAAGACAAAATAGGGACTCAAGTCACTTGATGGAAACTATCAATGCAAAACATGGGCGTGAAAAGGACATGTATTCATAGAAGACAAGGAGAAAGTACACATATGCGATGGAAATTTCTGTAGGGACAAACCAATGGTACACAGTAATAACAAAGAGAAAAAACAACAATGTTACATGAAAAAATTAAAGAATTTAGCAAAAAAAAATGGGATTGGGAGAAAAAGGAAAAATTCCAGACAATGACGAAGCTAAATGTAGAACTGGAAAACTAGACCATAAACACAAACAGGGCTGTGGAGACTGGGACCCGTCCCATCAAGAAACAGTAGAGCTGGGTTCACTTTCCATGCACACATGGGAGAGAAAGAGAGATTTTGTGCACACGTGCACAGCAATCGGCACTTGGGCACTATCCACAACGAGGCTTCTCAGAAAGATATCTTCTCAGTGAGCAATTTAAAAAATATCCCTTACTAGTTTGTGTAGGTAGCAAGTAAATTTATCTTCACCCACAGCTCCATCTCAGGGGTTAAACATGTTAGACACATGAAAAAATGAAATCAGAGCTTCTGCTATTTGGTGAAAGGCTCTCGGTGCCACCAAGATCATCTAAAAATCCTCCACAGTCCCATTTCACTACATCGGTGAGCGCGCGCAGAAGCAAATCTCAAATGATTTTGTATCAGTCCTTCCACAAACAGAAGCTGAGACCTGCCACAGCAAAGCTAAGCTGTTCTGAAGATGAGGTTATAACAGAAGCCTAGAAGACAGGTGAAAATGATTGTGCATAAGACAGAACTAGAACATTGGATCACAAATTTGGAATCTGAAGAGCTGAAGATAAGACATAAAATAATCTTTGCTAATTAAGAAAGGAGGTAGAAACCACAAACTCTTCTTTAAAATGTGAAAATTAAACCAAATATAAAATATAAAAAGCAAATACAGTGAAATATAAGAATCATTGATTGAAACATAAGCCAGGATGGATCAGGTAACTTAGACACTAGACACAGCTAAAAGGATAATTCATCAAGGGGAAGTTAGAATTTAGGAAAGTACCCAATAGAACAAAAAGATCTAAAGAGATGGGAGACAATAAATGGCATCTCAGATATGCAGGAAGAACGTGTAGTTCTAATGTGTAGTTAAGAGGGCTTCAGAAAGACAACACAAAGGAAGAGAGCAAGAGTGGAGTGAGGAGGCTGTGACTAAGATTGCTTTAATTAATGACAATTTCTAAATCCTCAATCAGAGCCAGCATTAAGAAAACATAAATAAAAAAATTCATAGCTCAACTACTTTCATATAAATCACAGACATCAGAAGCAAAGACAATCTTAAAATCAATCAACGCAAAGGACAAATTATCCATAGAAATTAATGAACAACAAAGAGAACCTCTGGGACTATGAGCTGACATAGTCAACCTCAAGAAAAACAAAAAGATCTTTCTACACCTTCAAAGATTGAGTTTGAGGACCAAAGATTCTCTTCGAAAGATTTTCCAAACTGTCTGCTTGAGAGGAAGAATATTGAGCTAAAATGGCATGGGTAACATTTGCAAGAAGTGACAGAAAAGAAAAGAAAACAACAAAAACTGTAGTGGTTTTAATGAAAACGGCTTCCATCAGTTCATATATCTGAAGATTTGGTCCCTAGGTTATCAAACTCTTTGGGAAGGAAACTGTTGGAAGAAGTTTGTCAGTACAGGTAGGCTTTGAGGTTTCCAAAGTCCGTGCCATTTCCAGGTAGCTCTATCCTGCTCTCCCTCTCTCGTTCTTTCTCCCTCCTCCCCTCTTTTTCTCTTTTTCTCACGCCCTTTTTATTCCTTCTGCTGTTGCCTCAAGACACGAGGTCTCAGCTACTGCTCCAGGGCCTGCCTGCCTCTGCCATGCCCCCGGCCATGATGGTCATATGGACTCTAAAGCCCTGGAACTGTGAACCCAAATCATTGTTTCCTTTTATGAGTTGCCTTGATGAAGAAGTAATTTAAAAATAAGCATCAATAGCATTTAAGTTTCAAGTCATTGTTTAGACTGAAATCCCTCGAGCTTCTTGTCCTGTTTGCACAAATGTTTTTGGCACGAATTTAACCCTTCGATTCTCTGTCAAGTATGCGTGTTGAAAGAATAAATACAAAATCCATCAAACTGAAGAGAGGAATAAGATAACTCAGTCTAACTGATGTCATGGAAAGAAAGACAAGGAAACAAGTTGAAGTCTTCGGAAATTAATTAACAGTAGAATTTATATTAAAACCATTGTGATTACCTTTATTGCATGAAAGTTGTCTATACTGGGAATCAATCATATTTATATTTTATACATACGTACACACAAAAGAATGAAGCATAGAAAAATTAGGAAATGTGCCCAAAAGACAAAAAACAAAAAATAAACAAACAAACAAAAAAGAGTTGGGAAACACGGGGAACCAAAGGAAGCTGCAAATATCTAAGAAGAAAAATTTCAGAAAGAGGGGCAGGGTAATAAAAAGTAAAGATTCTTGTCTTAGGCAGTCTTTGCCTGACCCTTTCATGGTAATTGTGCTAGGGAGGCTAAGGTGTAAGGACAGATTGAGCATAGAAGTTAGGGTCAGCCACCGTGAGACCCTGGCCGAAGGGAGGCAAAGACCTCAAACACACTTTGCTTGTATATGCATACATGGTTAGAGGCCAACTTCAATGGAAGTACTGTATGAGCAGATTTTCATGTACATGGATGTACAGAAAAACAATCAAAACCTCACATATCATGCCACTTTTTATTGAGTAGATGTAGTTCTCCTGCCCATTGCAGGGCATTCAGCATTCCTGGCATAGATTTGTAAATGCTAATGGCGTCTCCTTTTTATAATTAGTAATTCTGCCAAGAATTTTCTAGACTGTGCTTCACACATTTAGAGGAGCACCGGGAAAGGAGACAGCACCAACATATTCACTAAGAATTAGGCTAGAAACATCCTTCCTGTATCTTCTGCTATGCACCAGAATACTTTTGGGAGATTGTATTTTTCATATTGAGAAAATAAGCAAAGTAGAATATTTCACAATCAACACTTTAGGAGTTCATTTCTCCATGCCTTTGTTCAACAATGGACGCACATCCACTATCCTGGAATACAGTGAGAGGAGGGAGTTCTGGCTTCGTGGGGTCATCGGGCACATTGGGCAGATGAGGGACAAGCAACTCAGTAGTAATCGGAAGCTGGGAGTGAAGAGCACGTTCTGCTCATTGATGCCTTTGTTTACAACAGCAGCAGATATTATTACTGTGGGAAAGAGGAAGGGGCTTTCGAATTCCCTTAATATATGTTCATTCAGATATTGTAAGTCATAAAGAGCCATGAAAGTAAGATGAAAGCTAGGCATGATTTACATGGTCGGACTAACAGTCCTCAGGAGGTAGAGAAAAAGGATGGTAGCAAGTTCAAAGACAGCCTGGTCTATAAAGTGTGTTCCAAGTCGGACAAGATTACACAGCAAGATTCCATCATATAAGATCTGAAAAAGAAAAAAGAAAAAGAAATCATAAAACAAAATCCATTTCCACTCTTCTAAAGGAGAGTAGAATTTATAAGTATATATACACACAATCACACACACACACACACACACACATTCTCAGAGGGAGTAAATTTGGAAATAAATAGAACTGAATTTCTAAATGTTTTAAATTGTCTTTTTTTTTAAAAAAAAAAAGAGTGAATATAATTGAGTTCCCTGCATAATCGTGCACACCAATGAGATAGGGAGGAAAAAAATACCATGCTCGCTCAAAGGTGTCACTGAGGCTAATGTGACAAGAGTCTCGCTCTGGAAGAGTTCACCCGAGTTCCAGTAGCTGAGCCAATTAAGCAGCTGGCAGAGGGGCTCCAGGGGGCACCGCGGCCCCCAGCGCACCACCCATGCCGCGCTCGCTCGCTTCAGCCTGCTGGAGGAGCAAGAAGAGGGCTCCACTGATTAAAGCCGACAACAGAGAGGCAGACAGCCCCGGAACCGGGAGAGCCTAGGAGCGCCCCAATAACGCCACAAAGGCTCGATTTACCTTCATTTTCAAAGTGGTCCCCTGAACTATAAATCATCCTCATTAACTTTAATACAAAAGATTTTTTTAATTCTCTATATGGTGATCCTAAGTTAATGAATCTCATACTTTACCTTTTAATCTACCTGACATATTAAGAAAATGTCAGATATTTCTTTAGGGTGTGTTAATTATTCATAATTCTAGAATAAAATCACAATGGTCGGTTGTGATTTTCCTGAAGTAAAGGCACATATGCTTTTAAAGTTTATTTCTGCAAGTTACTTAAAGTTGAAAGTGAAACAGCATTATATTTTACTTTGTGGTGAAAACCAGATGGTTTGATTAATTTTTATTGTGAAATGAACTCTAAAACTTAAATTACACATACGTTCAAATTAGCTCTTTGTTCTTTTTCAAATGTCTTTACATTTCTAACGTTATCTTCACCTGGAATGTACTCCCCTCTGTGGGTATCTTGCATGCCCTATGCCCAAATCCAGGAACATTCTGAAGGGCAGGGGGAGTTTTTCTTGCCAAGGCAAGTGAAAAAGAGCATGGGCCATTAAACTGACTTCCCGGAAACTGGTATTGGTTGCCATATTGAACTTCTTTCATGCAAACCTTTCAATGATCTGCTTAGAGTACAAGGTTAATGGAAGTGATATCATAGCCCCTACACACTTTGTGAGATGCTGAAGTGCAAAAAAGAAAAGATCAGTGGCCACAGACTTCACCCAAGTGCCAGTCAGCCATCTTGCAAGTAGTATTGTTGGTTTGCAAAACAGCCATAAGGAGATGTGAGTGACTTGGAGCACAACATTATCAGGAGCACACAGCTCACGGCCAGCCCGGCTGCTGGTCAATATTGCTGCATTGCCACACTGAGGCGATCTGCCCAACACTGTAAGTGATATTAGTCTCAAGTAATCTGTACTATCGCCTTGGAGAGAACCTCCTTATGTTGAAGTGAGTGTATGCCTCCATAATGATTATTTTATTTTAAATATTTAAATATGTGTATCTGTATCCTATGCTCTTTGGTGTCAGGACATCAAAAACACGCTTTTAAAATATTCATTGGCTTTGCTAATTTGAGGCCCTTCAAACACATTTTTTTTAATTCCCTCTGCTGATCTTGACATTAAGGGTGCACTTCAAATCAGAAGCATACGATATTTAATTGGTAGATAATGTTTGATGAATGTCTGACACAGTGCGGCCATATAAAAGCCTTAAGAGTATACACAATGTATCTTTCTGACATAAAAGATTTAGCACTACAGCCAGCTTTTAATTTTTCCAGGAAGTCAATAGCAAATGCAGATGTTTATGGTTGTTATTTTGGAGACAAGGTTTCTCTGTGCAACCCTGGTTATCCTGGAACTATAGACCAGGCTGCCCTTGAATGTGTGCTCCACTGTTTATATTTCTTGTGTGTCCATGAGTGTGCACGTTCACGTGTGGGTGGTATGTGTGCATATGAGTGTCTGTACATGTGTGGAGGCCAGAGAAGAACTCTGGATGATTGCATTCAGGAGTAACACACATTGATTGTTTTGAAACTTGCCAAATAGTTAGGCTGTCTAGGCAGCAATCTCCAGGATTCTGCCTATATGAGCCCTCCCTAGTTTCTAAACTGCAGGCATGCCTTCAAACATGCAGTTGTTAAGGGTGATGATTTTTAGCTGGCACATAAAAGTGTGCACATTTATGAGGTGACATGTAATGTTTTACTATACATGTATAGTCTAATGTTCTGTGGTTTGGTTTTAACTCATGATATTACTGTATCTCTTTCTTTCAGCAGGTATTAAGATGACATTAACAACACAAGGGTCTTGTTGAGGACAGTACCTGTGTGAAACAAGATGGGAAGAGGGAGGAAGGGCAGGAGAGATGGCTTAGCAGCGAAGGGCATTGGCTGCTCTTGCAGAGGACCTGAATTCAGTTCCCAAGACCCACATGGTGCTCACCATCATCTATACTTTCTGTTCCTAGGGAATCCAGCACCTGCTCCTGACCTCTGTGGGCATCAGACATGCATGTGGTACACACACATGAAAGCAAACACTCACACATATAAAATAAACAAATCTAAAATAAAAAAGTAGGAAGAGCTAAAAGATAAGGCAATCTGAGATGCAAACAGCAAACCCTGCGGCTCCACTAGACATTCACCAGTAAACTGATAGGGAAAGGAGGCAATACCATATGACACACTGAAGCCTCCATTGCTACCAGGAGGAACTAAGAGGTGTTAGAGTAGCCAAGCGGGTCAGACCAGGGCCCCTGGGATCTCCCATCTCTGATGAGTGGGTGGAGTCAGCTCCCCTTTGTGCATACCCTCAGGTTCGGTTCAGCCTGGCCTGTGGTGAGAGATGGGGGCCATCTTTCCAGTGTGCAGGGGTCAGCTCTCTTGCTCTAGTGTCCAGTGAGAGGCAAGGTCAGCTTTCCCAGGGCCTGTGAAAGGCGTGTCTGACTCAGCATGACCCTCTGATTTCATCTTGCATGACTCCTAGGGCCTCCTGAGGTGACACAGGCCACAGACATTCACACAGATCCCAGCTGTAGCAGGACCATGGACCCAGACAGACCCCGTGGCAGCAGCTTGGGCCCAATAGACATCCTGTCTCTGATGGAGGAACTGGTCACTCAGGTGGGAATGGTTGTGGCCCTAACCTTGGACCTCTATGTGACCTTCGGTGGAAATGCAGAACCTGAACTTCAGCACAGACCCCAGCCACGGTAGAACCACAAACCCCGACATGGTCCTCATCTGTGACTGGGTCTGGATGTCACCACTGCCCCAGTGGCAGGATGGCCCCGAGACACCACCATGGCCCTCGATCTCTGATGTTTACAGGCATTCGATGGTTACAGGTGCATTGGTCTACAGCATAGACCCTGACTTCAATAGGGCCATGGACCCTGACAAGGCCCTCAGCAGCAGCTCTGGCCCAGACGTCACCATGATGTTGAGTAGCAATACAGACCACTCAGATGTGGATGCATCCTGGCCCTCAGACACCAACCTGGACTCAAGTGGCTCATTTGACCCTGGGCATCCTCATAGCCCTTGGTGGCAAAAGGAGCCCCATATGTCAGTCTAGACCCTGGCTGCTATAGGGCCATGGACCCTGACATGGTCCTCAGCAGCAGTCTAGACCCCGATGACAACCTGGCCCCGGGTGGCAGCACAGCCCCCCCATATCTGTATGGCCCCTGCTATGACATAGCCCTCAGAGTCCAACCAAGTTACAGTCTCTGACCAAGATCGTGGGCCTTGTATTGGCCCTAGTGGCAACCTGGGCCTCAGACTTCAACAAAGACCCTGGCAGCAGCTGGGCCATGAACCCAGACATGGCCTCAGGCAGCAGCTCAGCCTGATCGACATCCTAGCTCCAAGTGGTAGCCCCAGCAACTCAGATCAGGATGGCACTGGCTGCATAATGGCCAGCCCTGGAACGTCAGTGAGACCACAGGTTGCAGCCCAGACCCCAGGCTTCATGTGGCCTTTCATGGCTCCCTGTGACATGGGGATCAAAATAGACCTCGGCTGTGGTGGGACCACAGACCCAAACATGGTCCTTGGCAGCAGCTCAGGCCTGGTTGTCTCCACAGTACCAAGTGGCAGCAAAGGCCACCCAGATGGGTATGGCCCCAACGGCATCATGGATTGTAGAACCAAACATGGACAAAGGAGGTGGCCCAGGCCACTGGAATCAGAATAACACTTGACAGCACCAGGAGTCATGGACATCAAACACAGACCATGGCTACTCTAGGACCAGCGACCCCATATGGCCCTTGGCAGCAGCCCAACCTGGACTCCACTATCATAGCACCAGGTGGCAAGCAGATCGACCCCTCAGTCTACTCCTCACTGCCGTGGATCGAGGTGGCAAGGAGGCTACCAACATCTGCTGACTCCTTGCCATAATCGTTTCTTCCTTTCTGCACCTTTCCATAGTGAACCATTCCAATTCTCCACCATATGTTTCCTATTTTAATAAGACACGCACCAGGGCCATGAGGCATTGGATGGGCCCCTGGCTGTCGTCCTGCCACATAGGACCCTAAGTAGCTACCTTCCTGCCTTGAGGGGATTTCTGGCATTTCTAAGAACAGACCTTGCCTCAGATACGTGAGAATGGTACTCAAGGTTGTCCTTTGAGCTCTCTCTCTCTCTCTCTCCATCCTTCTGAGAACACAGCTTCCTGTACAGTCTGTTTGTGTGGTAGCATTGGTTTTTTTTTCCTTCCATATTCCAGACATCCAAGTCCAGGTGATGGCTAAGAGTGTCCTCGCTCCTCAGTGTCACTGGCAAAGCTCTCACCAGTATGTGTCCTAAGAAGCATCCTTATTTTGAATCTCATGTCACCAGACGGTTCAACCCACTTCTAAACATTTATCAGTCTTAGTCTTTTATCTATCACTATACCAGAAGTCCTAGAAGCTAGATAATGTTGTTTTTTAAAGAGAGTCACGTGTAGTGTGTATATATGCACAGCACTTAGAAGGCAGGATGATCAGGATTTCAAAGACATCTTCAGCTACATGGCAAGTTTAAGTCCAACCTTTGTGACAAATGACCCTGTTTGGAGAAACAAAGCCAAACAAGAGTCTTACTTAACTATTGTTTGAGGCACTGAAACCCAATGGTCATATGACCTTCTGGTAATGACAATATACTAGAAGCCTGAGACCAATGGGTAAGACAGGAATCCAGAGAATGAGTAAGGACCAGACTTGATCTTTTATCACTATCTTTTTTAACTATCCAGGAGTCTTACTAATGCCTTCCTTGCGCAGGGACCCCTAGTAGCCTAATAACGTTACAGTAAGCCCTACCTCCCCAAATCACCACACTTAAGACCAAGATTCCAACACATGAAGATTGTAAAGGAGACCACACCCAAAGCAAAGGAACCCTCTAGAGACTGATTATTTATATAATATCTTATTTATTTATTTATTTATTTATTTATTTATTTATTTATTTATTTATTTTTTAGAGACAGGGTTTCTCTGTAGCTTTGGAGCCTGTCCTGGAACTAGCTCTTATAGACCAGGCTGACTTCAAACTCACAGAGATCTGCCTGCCTCTGCCTGCCAAGTATTAAAATTGAAGGCGTGCACCACCACCACTCAGCTATTTATATAATATCTTGATCATTTTAGATGCCCCTCAGTATAAAACTCTATTTCAACCCACACAGATCAGTTTCTGGAGTTCTTGTCCCATGCCCAAGGTTGCCCACGACTTTGTGATCTGAATCCACTCTGTTCTCACTTCTGTCCTATGTCGCTCAAACTCATCATTTTCCATTATTTTTTCTTTATGTTTTCCCTCAACTCCATGCTACTCAATTACATAACTGGCTGATATAAGTGGTATGATTGTATACTGATATGATTGTACCTCCGGACGCCACACTGTGCTCTTATCACTGAAGATGGCTGGAGAATCATTTCAAAGACACACCAATCTACCAGATTCTATACTGCAGACCAGAAGTCCCACAGAGTCTCACAATGCTCTTGATATTTACTCCCCATTTTCCTGGACATCTATTCCTGTACCAGAGAGTTATTTCATACAGTGTCCGGCCTCAAACTCCAACACTGGATCGCCAACATTTTCAGATGGCAACATATTTCCTATTTCAAAGAGGCAATGTCAGCACTGACAAGGGAACTTGAGCACAGGCCCGACTCGGCCAACTTTTATCATCCCTGTTTGCTGGAATTGCTAGAGATGAACTCCCACCTGCCAGGGGATAGGTGGGGACAGCCCTATTCACTTCTGCACATCAACTAAGTTCCCTGGTGTAGCTCATTCTTTTCGTACCTTTTAAAACACTTCAGACTGTCAGTTCCAGTCACTTCACTGTGTCGTCTCTCCTCTTTACGGTTAATTCGCAAAAGTCTTGTCCAGACTCTCCGTTGCTCTAGTTTCTACCTCTGAGTTCCCTTTTACGAACGGTATATTCAGACACTCATCTTCTGTCACCTTTAAGAAGCCCTCGGCACAGTCATCACGTCTGTTTTGAAAGCTTCTGCTCACATCTTCGCCTTAACACCCTTCACTTCTTTTTCTCCATCCCATCAGTGGCTCCTTCGCATCTCACGTGCATGCTCTTGGCTCTTCACGCTTTGCTCTCAGGCTTTTCTCTTTGCATCACGTTTCCTTGCTGCCTGATCTCGCCTCCTCTGGGAAGACATTAGTTTCGAAGTCCTTAACACCAGGCACCCACTGACACGCACATTGATCATATCCTTGCTTTGTTTTCCCTCCACAAGTTTCTTCTCGGGACTCCAAGGAGCTTCTGACATTTAGCATATGCAACAAGGAGCCCCTGGTCACCCCAAAACAGTTGCCCCGTAGCCTTTTCCGTCTCACCTCATAGCATGCTATTCTTGAAGTTTCTTAAAATTGAAATTAAAATCAGACAGCCATCCATTTCTCCCTCCAAATCTTGCTGGTTTTAATTGTACATTTTTCTGGTGTATAGTACAATATTGAAATATTGCACAGGTGTGATGAATACTGAACAAGCCAGGGTAAAAAGCATTTCCACCTCTGCCTACTATCACTTTGCATTTCGGTATTGAGCAATTTTGAATGCCTTTTCTAGTTCAATAATAATAACAAAAATCTTTAGTAAATGGTGAATGACATGTATGATTTAAAGGATTACAGCAGGTGGCGTGCCAATATGGAGGAGAGAATTCTTAGAAGGCCTGATCTCTAGACAAAAAAGCTACAGGAAATTTTCGACTGCAGAGAGGGAGAATCAGTCTTCTCCAGGAGGGGCCCCTGAGAGGTTATCCAATCTCAAGTAGTCAGGCATAAACACATATGCATAAGGGCATCCCTTAAAGGAACTCAGCAGGTTATATTTATAAATTTATATGCATGTCATAATGATAATAATTAAAGAAAAATGGGCCATTATTTTAAGAGTGGAGACATGGAAGAAGTTACAAGGAAAGGAGGGAGACTTGAGAATTAGAAATTCTCAAAAATTAAAATAATACCATGAATATATTTGTACAATATAATAAACATAAATTGTTTTCCGTTGGGGTTCCCCTCCTCTTCTCTTCTGTGGAACACTGGAATTTAGTCCTTTCCTCAGTGTTTTACTGCCCACTATCAGACAGTACTCCATGTCCCTCACTCTTTCTGGTTCCCCACTGCCTAGCCTTCTGGTCGTCTCAGAAATCGGTTCCTTAAATCTCCAACTGTAAAGAGAAAATGTGGCAATGGCTGACTTTTTCACTTAAAATAATGTTGTCTAGTTCTACCTATGCTGTTGTTAATGGCAGGACTCATTCCTCCTCCTCCTCCTTTCCTCTTCGCCTGTGTGGTTTTTTTGTTGTTGTTGTTGTTGTTTTTGTCGGCACTCAGGTGATGACCTTATTTTTTCAGTTAACACACCAGTGCAAAATATGGTATGTGAAGTCACAGAGTACAGATTCAAAGAAGGGAATGCCTTTCTCAAGTCCCAAAACTGGCAAGCCAACACACCATTAATACAATAACATTCTATTTCTGCTGGAGTAATTACCTTAATGCTAATTTTCACTCCAAAAATACCATTTAAGTACCAAAAACAAGTACTAATTGTCAGCAGAACAGGTTAATTTGTACAAATTAATCTCATTTAAATACAGTTTTTCTTTTTAAAGTGGGTTGCTCATCCAGGCCGTTCTAGTTCACACCAGCAGGCAACAGTGCGGACCCGAGGGCAGCTGCATTTGGTCTGGTTCATCAAAAGCCAGGCAATGCTCTAGCTTCTCAAAGGCTTTAAGACTCCATGTAAGAAAAAAATTTTAAAAAGATTCTACCTAAGGAGACTTGAGATCAACATCAATTTCTTTTGAGTAGATAAAAACAAAACAAAACAGAATAAACCCCTGTTAATTATTTGCATGAACACAAGACTCTCCTAGTCTCAAGCCCTTTTCACCTCAGATGATCCCTTTGATTTTAGAGGCTCTGGATGTTTCAAGCAAAAGTCACAGCTCATTAAAAAATAAAAGAAGAAGCTGTCTCTTGTGCCAATGTGGTGAAAGCTATTTTCCACTTTTTCTTCTATCAGGTGCAATATATCTGGCTTTAGTTTGAAGTCTTTGATCCTCCTGGACTTGAGTTTGGTGGAAGGTGGTGACAGATGTGGATCTATTTGTAATTTCCTACATGCTGACATCCAGTTAAGCCAGCACTGTTTGTTGAAATTGTTTTTTTTTCCAGTGTATAATTTTGGCTTCTTTGTCAAATATCACATGTTCATGGGTGTGTGGATTTATGTCAGGGTCTTCAACCTGATTCCATTGATACTCAACGTCTGTTTTATGCAAATGCCAGGCTATTTTCAGTACTGTAACTCTGTAGTAGAGCTTGAAATCAGGGATGGTGATACCTCCAGAAGTTCCTTTATTGATTGTACAGGATTGGCTTAGCTATCCTGGGTTTTTTGTTTTGTTTTGTTTTGTTTTTCTATGTAAAGTTGAGTATTGTTCTTTTAAGATCTGTAAAGAATTGTGTTGTAATTCTGATGATAATGCATTGAACCTGTAAATTGCTTTTGGTAAGATGGCCATTTTTACTATGTTACTCTTGCCGATCCATGAACATGGGAGATCTTTCCATCTTCTGCAGATGCAGAAACCCACAACCAAGCCCTGGGCTGAGCCTAGAGAATCTTGTTGAAGAGAGGGAAGAAGGATTGTAGGCGCCAGTGGGTCAAGGTCATCAGAAGAGAACCCACAGAAACTAGCCCATAGGAACTCACAGGGTCTGGACTCACAGTCAGGGGGGTCTGTATGGGGCTGACCTAGGCCCACTATGTATGAGTCTCCTACGTAGTCTACTTACGGGTCTACGTCTGGGTCTACTTATGGGTCTCCTAGCAGTATAAACAGGGCCTGTCCCTAACCTATTCCTCATACTGCACAACCTTAATACAAGAGGAGGAGCTTAGTCCTACCCCAACTTGATGTATCATGCTTTGTTGATACTCATGGGTATTCTGCCCTTTTCTGAACAGAAACAGAGGAGTAGATGGGAGGGGGGGCGAGGAGAGGTGGGAGGAAGGAATGGGAGGAGAGGAAGGAGGGGAAACTGCAGTCAAGATACAAAAGAACTGAATAAAATTAATAAGAAAATAAACAAAATCTAAAAGTAGTTCTATCTTTTAAATAACAAATAGATATGAAGTCCCAAGGGCCTTGTTGCTGCACACCAGTTCCCACTGTCACTTCTCCACGAACGCTGTCACTGCTGCCACTGGTGTCCTGATGCTTCCTCTGGCTGATGCTCTCAATTCTCCAGCCTCAGCATTCAGTGTATGCATCACCCAGTCCACTGTTTCTCAGCACTTGTTAGCCTTGGAAGACACAGTGCTCACCAACAGTCCTTCAAGGTAGCTACTGAAGCTGACCCCTTTCACGATGATGATAGCTCCCTGGGTCAGGACAGTTTTCTCTGGGTCCTGGTGGTGTGACTTTTATGTGAGCCTCTCATCTACTGAGACCATATTTGAAAGGAGGTATTAGTGGACTTGAACGCCATTGTCTTCTTTATGGGAGAGACTACAGAATGCTCTTGCATGTATGTTCTAATTCATACTGCACCAATAAAAGACATTACAACGGGAGACAGAACCCACTCTGTGTTGGACCATCTGTGGCTACGCAGCTCTCCTGAGGGATCAACATGTCTGTCCAGCATATCAATGCCAACCATGCTCAGGTTCACGAGGTTGGTCATTTCTGCACTGTGGCGGTGGTAACCATCTCTTGTGGGTGACCAAAGACATGCTCTGAAGCTCAGCTCTTCATGATGCCAGTTGCCTGTCTGGTATTGCTGATTTGTTCCTTTGAACGTGTGTGTCTGTGTGTGTGTGTGTGTGTGTGTGTGTGTGCATATACAGTTTCTTTACCTGCTCACCAATTGATAGATGATCCGTCAACAAATCCTGCTGTTTCTATTTCCAAAATCTATCTAAAATCCAGCTCCTTTCACCAGCCTCACTCAAGCTAAGGTCATTTCTACTAGCACTCCAGCCCTATGTCATATAGCTTCCCTGTTCATACTATTTCATATATCCCTGCTTCAATTTTGGAAAGGGGTCAGAGTCTTATCATGGTCACGTGATCTCTTCACCATTAGCTTTTGATCTTATTTTATTATATCTCTCTGCTCCCCTATGCTCTGTCCATATTGGCTCTCCTATTCCTCAAATGCACCAAGTACGCACTCACTGTGGTCCACTAGAAACTGGCCAAGGAAACACCAGCCTCAATGTCTGGAATCTATTTGCGTGTTCCTGTCTTGTTCTTGGTTTTGCTTGACTGAGCCTTGGACCCAGAGGCCAGGGAATGCTATGTATCTTCAGGAAAGCCACTCTAGACATGATTATGTTTTGAAATATAGACACGGAGATGTACCTAGGATGATCTAAGGGACCTTAAATATGATTACACAGGCTCTAAACACAGAGGCAGACACTATGTGCCACAAACAGGGGACAAGGTCATAAAAAGATAGAGCAGAGAGATATTGAAGATGCTAGACTAGATAGGGGAGCTGTGGCCACAAGCCAAGGAATTCCGCAGTTACCAGAAACTAACAGAAGCTGGAACTCCTTGGATTGGAGTTCAACCCCAGATGCAGCCTGCTCAGACCACCGCTTCCAGACAGCCCCTAAATTTGACAGAACCCATTATGTCACATGCGTTAGTAAAGTACTCTGTCACTTAGCCACACCTCTAGCCCTGACTTCTTGGTTTCACCAAGTTTACTGTCATTTGACAGCAGCCACAGGAAACTCATGTAAGCATCTCTTGCCATTTCCTCTGTCTAGCATCTCCCCAAACCAGATGTCACTAATACTACTTCCGCTAGCTCCTTCCAGTCTGTGACCTAATACAATTTCAGAAAGGCATTCCCATGGCCCTATGTAAACCCACACTTGCACTCATGTATATTACACATGCATTCTTGCCACCATGATCTCCATGACTGTTCCTGTCTTTATGATTTTCTAACACTTTATGTGTGTAAGCTTCCCACTCCTAAAATGCCACCTTCAGAAGAACATATATAGTTTTCTCTTGCAGTTCCTCTAGACTACAAGCATATAAATCAGGCCCTTTTATGGGGCAAAAGCCTGATAACCACTTGCTGAACAAGTTTGATTTACTTGAGTTATTTATAGAAGCTCGCCAGGAGCAATAGGTGCTGTCTGACTTTGCATTCATCGTTCATTTTTAACAACACACACAAATGAGCCACCACAAATACCTTGGTCTAATCCTGCATAAAGAAGGTTGGCTCTGGGGCTGACAGGGTAGTTCAGTGGCCGAGAGCACAAGCTGTTCTTACAGAGGATCCACGGCCAGTCCCCAGCACCAGAGCCAGGTTGGCTTATAATAGTCTGTAACTCAGCTCCAGAGGATCTGACACCCTCCCCAGGCACCTTCGTTTTTGTGTGCAAGTCCCCACACAGACACAGACACACACACACACACATACACACACACACACACGCACGCACGCGCACACACTGAAAATAAGTCACTGTTTTATAAGTCAGATAAAGATACAAGCTCTAAAAGTCAACAGTGCCCTACAATAGCGCTACAGTCCAGAGAGCAGTCTTCTAAGGAGTTTTATAAAGTATATTCTGGACTTCACAAGTCTCATCTTTGGGGCAGTGCCCAGATGTCAACATTATTTTAGAAAAAAAAACTAAACAGCTGGATTTCAGAGCTACCTCGGATGTTTTTACCCATATGCTCGAGAAGTCGAGAAAGAACGGTTACTGCACTTTGTTATATTTTTGCAACCGAACAGAAATGTTGTTTGGCATTGTGTGTCAGCCAGTAATTACTTTTCCATTACCTAAAACAGTCACAGCTGTCGTTGTGCCACGCCTGTCACTGGCTAAGATCACTTTAGGAGCTGTCAGATTTTATGCTGTCCATCAAATGTGTTGACATTCACCATCACCAAAGGCCATGATTCTGTGTACTGCAGAGAGGACCTCTCCAGTTCTAAACCACATGGCTACCTTAGTTACATGTAGAGTGAGCACTCTTCTCTTTAACTCTTCTCTTTGTTTTGTTTAATTTTGTTTTGGTAAAAAAAAATGAGCAGTGGTTGTGGTTTATTTTTGTATTTAAATATAGTGATCTATTCTATGTAAACTGAGATCCGTGACACTTTTGGCACACTTTTTGCTTGAACCTCACCCTTTGATCGAGAGGGATGGTGTGGATGTGGTTGGTTGGTTGGTTTTTTAACTATGCAAATGTGTTTGTGTATGTGTTTCCTAGTGCCTGTGAAGGACGAAGGCATTGGATCCCATTGAAACTGAAATTGTATGCAGTTGGGAGCCACCCGTCCTGAGTTCTAGCAACTGAATTCAGGTCCTCTGCAAGAACAGTTTCTCTTCTTAACCACCGAGCTATCCCTCCACCCTCGGTTTGGGAGTTTGTATGCTCCAGATCTTACCTTGGTTTTTGAAAACCATTCTCTTTGCAGAGAATGAATGGGGTTCACCATGGACTGAGTTGAGAAAAGGGCTTCTGACATGAGAAGGTATTCACCTTGTCATTTTCTCTCCTCTCAGCTGTCCAGTTCTGGCACTGGCGTATTCAGGTAACATCTTCAGATCTACTGTGCAGCTCATTCTGTATGGAAACCAATATTGAATAAATGGCAGGGTCATCAATAAATTGATACAGAAAGACTCTACTCTTCTCAGTTGCTGTCTTGGAGGCTTTTGTTTATGGAACTCAAAGGAAAGAAAAAAGAATAAAGCAGATTTTTAAGCAATGCAACCGATGCATATTGCATGCACTGGGAACTGTGGCTAGTGTTCAGTGTGCATGATCTCATGCAGCACTTGGAGGTCAGTATTATCTGCACTTTGCCATGGGAGAAGCGGAGGAATAGCTCAAATGAATTGCTATGGAGCAGTTAAGTCATTTGGCTTGCTCAAGCACCCATAATCATTTGATCAAAGATTCCACTCTAGGCCTGTCTGGCTCCACTTTTATTATTTAACCAATTACTTGGCTAATTTCCTTGCTATGGTGTAAATTTAATCAAAGAATCTGAGGTCCCAAAATGTTTTTCCTGAAAGAGAGAAACTGTCCTGCAAATTGAGAAGAAGACTCGTTCTGTTTTATTCGACTTGGGTTCCCATTCCAGAGAAACACCGGGTGTCTGGGAACTTTGAGGAGGAAGCGGGGCTTTAAAGCAAAAACAGACCAGAGCCATAAAGAGTCAGATGGCTAACATCTGGACAGCTCGAGGTCGAGCCGTGCAGGCTGCTGTGCGAATTACAAAGGTATGACAAATTTTTGACTCTGTTCTAATTTGGCTCAGCCCGCCTCCCTCCAGTTGTTTTGGCACAGCCTCTCCCGTTTGGGCCCGAATGCCCCTTCATGAAACCGTCTACTCCGGAGGATTATCACGCAAGTTTTCTGTTTTGTTTTCCACCTCACTTTGTTTATGTGCTGCAGGGGAGGGATCTCGTCATCTTTGAGGGCTCCTTACATCATATTCTTGACTCTGGGCATGGGGAGCCCCTGAGTATAAGCATTTATACTTACACAGGGATTGTTGCCCGGGTGTCTGGCTCTCAGGGATCCCTACAGGAGTACGGACCTCTTAGGAAACCTCCCGGGGGCTCCAGCTTTTCTGAGGTCCTTGCTCTCCGCTGCCGCTTGACCAGCAACTGCCCCAGTCAGGGCTCAACACTGACATCTGTATTAATTCCTATTAACCATCCGAGGCGCTACGTCTGACTTTTCCATCTTGATCAAACTTTAAGAATATCTCGTGCCAGTTCCTACTTGGGAAAGGATGTGAGGCTACAGTGTGGCATGGAACTAACTGCATAGTAAGAAGATGCAGGATCTCAGAGTCAGGGCCAGGCAGCACCTGAGTTCTGTGTTATCACATAGGACAGGGGAAGTGTGAGGCGACCCTTTAGACTACAAAGCAGCCGTTCTCAACCTGTGGGTCTCCACCCCTTGGGACCAGTGATCTTTTCACAGGAGTTATGTAAGACCATCAGAAACCACAGATATTTACATTCTAATTCATAATAGTAGCAGAATGAGAGTTACGAAGTAGCAATGAAAAGAGGTTTATGGTTGAGGGGTCACCACAACATGAGGAACTGTGCTAAAGGTCCCAGCACTGGGAAGGTTGAGAACCGACCGACACTGGACTCCACAGAAATTGCTCTCACCGGGTGAATTTCACAGGTGGACAGAAAGACCATAGGGAAGCAATGTAACTCACAGGGTCACCTGCCCACGCAGTAATATAGAAAGGATTAAAACCCATGTCTGTCTTATTTGAAGGCTATTGTTTTTCATTGATCTGATCTATTAAATTGATTTGAACAAGGCAAGGTTAGTACTGGGTTAGTACTTTGAGCTTTCAGATAAATAGAATAAAAGGAAACAAGACACAAAAGTAAGTAATAGCAGACTCTGCCCTAAGTGTAAAAATATTAAAAAAAAAAAAAAAGTAGGCAGGAGACATGAGTCCTAATCACAATTTACTGTACCAAGTTACCATGCAAGTGAGCGAGGGAAATAGATTCAATTCTCACAACACGGAACTCCTCGGAACATGAACTTTAACTGTCCTCCAAACCTAAGTTTCTATTTCATTATCTAAGCACAGTGACAATGCTCCATTAGCAGGAAGATATGACAAAATTCCCCTTTTGTAAAAATTAAATTGGACTTTGTTCTTATGTCCTCTAGAGTCTTTAGTTTCCAGATTTATGTTCATTTGCATTTAATTGTTCATTTCTGGCTGCAAAAAAATACAAATAAAACTATGATGTAGAATGGGTATAGTAGCACACACCTGTAGTAACACTTAGGATCTAAAGGATGGAGTTTTATGAGTTCAAGGCCATCTTGGACTACATAGCCTTACCCTGCTTTAAAAACATAAAACAATTCCACAACTTTATATAGTGGGACAATGGTAATATAGTACTAAGAAAAATCAATGCAGGTTTGCCTTACTTTGAACATATAGGCATTATAA
Organism: Alexandromys fortis; assembly: GCF_014885135.2. Lineage (NCBI taxonomy): Eukaryota > Metazoa > Chordata > Mammalia > Rodentia > Cricetidae > Alexandromys > Alexandromys fortis. Next base: position 7,858,598 of record NW_026067954.1, on the reverse strand, counting down.
TATTAACAATAACCAACATATGTATGGATTTTTTTCTAGTTGTTTTTAATGTGGTGCCTGTAGTTATTTCTATAGCAAAATGAACATTTATTCTTTAGCTGGGAATTTAATTCCTAATGTTGACAGGGAAAATTTAATCCGAGCTTTATTATTTAAATTTAAATAAATATTTACCTAAAAATTGTAGTCTGCTTCAATCCCCCAAAATGCCTATTGGTGCCGGGCGGTGGTGGCACACACCTTTAATCCCAGCACTTGGGAGGCAGAGGCAGGTGGATCTCTGTGAATTCGAGACCAGCCTGGTCTACAAGAGCTAGTGCCAGGACAGGCTCCAAAACCACAGAGAAACTCTGTCTCGAAAAACCAAAAACCAAAAAAAAAAAAAAAAAAAAACCAAAAAAACATCAAAATGCCTATTGGTAATTAAAGATACTTATGTATCAACTTTTGAAAGCTATATAAAGTATTTTAATGTGTGCCTTAGTACACAAAAATATTGGACAACTACGTCTGTGTCTACAGATGGATGCCCATCTCAGACCAGCTGAATGCACACATATCAAGCTACGACTCAGTTCTCTTCAGAGAGTAGCATACCTGAGAATGTACCTTCTTCTTTGTGCTTCTGTGAATTATACTAATTTCTTAAAATGAACAGGTATTACATTCATAGCAAACGGTTGTTTCTCCAATGTTACCAGATAATGTTTCATTTGTCAGCTCTAAGCTGTCTTGATAGTTGTTATATTGTATCGACTTCAGCAACTGTAACTGCTGGTGACAGCGAGGTGAGTGGCATCTGCTGTCAGCACATCTAACTATCAGACAGAGAGAATGCAATTCTGAAGATTAACAGGACAAAACCCTATGAAGGCGGTGACACTGAGAGGCCATTGGAAACCTGTCACAGCAATCTAGATGGCAGCTTACTATTAATAGCCAGGCTGGCTAAGATAATCGTAAACAATAAGACTTAGGAATAAACGGAAAAAGTGATGTGCTAGAATCCTAAAATTAGTTTTTCCCATAAAAGAGGCTCATATAACCACTATTAGCGATTCCAGCTCCAGCATGCTAAGTCTATGAGTCCACTTGCAGTGACACAATTCATTTTGCAGGCTGAATAAATACCCTTGCATAGAAACTAGGTCTGGACGTGTACAATTGAATCTCATTATTTAGTTTGGTTATTTATAAATATAATCCATTTTCTAAAAAAAGTATTTTTAAAACAATTTGAATTTCAAAATTCATCGAAAGGGAAAATAAAGGAATCTCACTCTTTCACTTAATAAAAAAAAAAAAGTCATGGAAGCAATCTAGAGAAAGAGCTAAGTGGCCTGAGAGGCCAGAAGATGAGCATTTGACACTGTAGCTGGTCAGACTGGGACAGTTCGTGCTGGGCCCAGTGAATGAGAACAAAATATCAAATATTTGAAAATGAAGAATATAGTGAAAGACATAAAAGAACATGCCACTTTATCTGTTAGGAATTAAAAGTTCAGTCTGTTATTTAAAAGTTTATATATGTTAAAAATTTAAACACAAGTCATATTTTAAAAAATCAAATGTATATGATTTGATTGAGGACTATTGTCCTCATAAAACATCCAAGGAGACATAGGCTATTTTTCCCAAGAGTGTCGATCTTTTCAAGGTTATAATTTTTAGCTTTTTTTCCCAAGAATTCCATCAGATTCAAGGTTATCAGTTTTCCAAGTATGAAGTTTGTATATCAGTGAATTTTTACAGATTTAAAGGCATATATAAAGTTGGGTAAACTTCGGCTCATAAAGTTATAAAGAAGAATGGCTTAGGATTTTTCTTTTGAACTCTGACTCTGGCTTTCTTAGAAGGCTGTTGTGATCTATCAGGATATTCCCTTAGCCTTGCATTCTTTAAGGAAGGTGCTGACTGAACCAGTATGGTGTTTCAGATTTTTGCTGTCTATTTTTGAAGTTAATTCTCAGCTCTATTATTTCCAAGAAAAATGGGCATTAAAGAGTGGAGACACCGATGCCCACAATAAGCAGATTATCTTCCCCCTGTTAATTTTCCAGCCAACAATGCACCATCCTCCTGGGGGCTCCAATGAAAGAACAACGCTTCCGCCTTCCCTTCCTCCTGCAGACCCACCAAAAAGAGTTCCACAGTCCACACGGCTTCAAATAGAGGGCCACCGAAGGAAGACACAGCGATTAGCTTTCCTAAAACGTCAAAACTGTAAATATTTCCAAATATACCCTGTGCCGGGCACCACATAGGGTTCCTTATTTTAAATCTCACAGCAGCCCCAGGAGATAAGTTGATGTCGCTTCCCTTTGACAGAAAGCTGAGACAAAGCGATTTCCGTGCTGCTGCAAAGTGGCTACCCTGGATTTCACGGCCTCCAAAAGGGAAGGGAATTTCTGAAAATTCAATCTCTCAGGTTCTTTGGATAAGAATATCTCGACTTTGTTGTTGTTGTTTGATGTGGGAGTGTCATATATCAATCTGTTGATTTCATTGGTTAAGCAATAAAGGAACTCCTTGGCCTTGATAGGTTAAAAGATAGATGGGAGGAGGAAACAGAATAGAATTCTGGGTGGAAGAGGAAGTGAGGTCAGACTCTGCGCTGCTTCCAAAGGGACCGGACAGCAGCCATGCTCTGCTCTCCCAGGCAGCTGCAACCCACGATGGACTTAGGCTAGAATCTTCCCGGTAAGCGCACCTTGGGGTGCTTACACACATCATTAGAAATGGGCTAGTCCAGGTGCGAGAATTAGCCTGTAAGGGCTAGAGTTCATGGGCCAAGCAGTTCTTAAATGAATACAGTTTGTGTGTTGTTATTTCGGGCATGAGCTAGCCAAGCGGCTGGGGTGTTGGGGACGCAGCCCCGCCGCTCCTATTTCAACAGTAGTTGTTGTTTTTAATCATCAAGAACCATGGATGCCTTCTCTCTTTGCCTTGTAGATAAAGATTCTCATTCAGGAAGCTTGGGTGAAGACCCAAACATCTCCTGTTGTTTAAGCTTCAGAAATGATTCTTGTGCTCTGTAGGTCAGGGAAGCACAGCATCAGGTTTTCTTGTGTGACCTCCTGGCTTGTAAGACTAATGTTTACTGGGCTTTGTTCTCTCCCATGCCTCTTCAGAACACCTAAGCACATCTCTCTCTTTGATGAACAGGCAGCCAAGTTGGACCATTCTTTTACTGAGCAGCTAGAAACATGGCATCCATACAACACTAGCAAACACCTCAATATATTCTTAAGTGAGGGGCGTGGGAGAGAGCCCAGTCAGTGAAGCTCTTGCTCTGTAGGCATGAGGGCCTGAGTCCCATGAATGATGTGGGATTACCCTCTGTATTCTGTGAGCATGTTTTATTACCATTGGTTAATAAAGAAACTGCTTTGGCCTACGGCAGTACAGAAAATAGCCAGGCCGAAAGAGATAGATAGATAGATAGATAGATAGATAGATAGATAGATAGATAGATAGATAGATGATAGATAGATAGATAAAGCAGAATCAAGGAGATGCCATGTTGCTGCTGAAGGAGAGAGGTGCCAAAACCTTACTGGTAGATCACAGCCTCGTGGTGATATATAGATTAATAGAAATGGGTTAATTTAAGATATAAGAGCTACATAGAAAGATGCCTAAACCATTGGCCAAACAGTGTCATAATTAATATAGTTTCTGTGTGATTATTTAGTTCTGGGTGGCTGGGAAACCAATGAGCAGTCTCAATCTACACATGGAAACACCTGTACCAAAATTAAAAAAAAAAAAAAAAGAAAGCCTGGCATGCTAGCTGAAAACGCCTCAGCCCTCAGGAAGCAGAGACAGGTGGCTTCTTGAATCTTCCTGGCCAGTCTGCCTACCCTAATTGTTGAGCCTCACTATGTAGTTAGAGACCAGATCTCAAAAACAGTGTACAGTACCTGAGGAGGTAAACCCATAAGGTTGTCCCCTGGGGTTCACACATGCGCACATATACCTGCACATACACCTTTACACACAGCTGCTACACATACACACACACACAAGTGAGATGAAATAATTTTATCAATGCTTCTTACAGACATGTAAAAGAAACCTTGACAATTCTCATCTGCATCAAACCCCTGCTGCAAGTGACAGACTGCAGGGGCGTGACTCCCACCAAAGTGACAGTCTCTGCAGATGTGCTGTTGATGCAAGAGGAACTTCTGGTGGACATGAAAGGAGCTTGTAACGTAGGAAAAGGGTATTCAAGTGCTAATCCCATATCGTTGTAGCACCAGTTCTGACTCTGCTGCGTGGTGAAAAAATTAAACAGGAGCAGTGGCAACAGGGACAGAACATGAGCTGGTGATGGGGCATGTGGCAAGCATGATGCATGATCCCTAAACTGGTGAAAGACAGTACATTACTACCAGTGGACACCAAGGTGGGAGGCCACTGCTGGTGGATCTCTGTGAATTCAAGGTTATCTTGGTCTATGTAGTGAGTTTCAGGCCAGCCAGAGTTACATAGTGAGATCCCAATCTCAGGGGGAAAAAAAGAACAAAAGAAGGGAAGGAAGAAAGGAAAACAAAATAAAAAGGTGCAATATTATAGCCAGGCATGACCTTGCATGCCCATAATCTCAGGACTTTGGAGACTGTGAGAGGAAGAGTCCTGGAAGTCCAAGGGCAGCCTAAACCGTCTAACAGGACCCTGTCTGAAGCAAAAGAAAGAGAGGAGTGAGGGAGGGAGTGAGGGAAGGAGGGAGGGAGGGAGGAGAGAAGGAGGGAGAGGGAGAAGGAAGGAAAGAAAGAAGGAAGGAACGAACGAATGAATATGTTGTAAGGCTACTTATTTCCAGATCAGTTTTCTCAGGCATGATTCTCATAATTCTTGCTAGACTGACTGAAGCAGGTGACAAACCAGTTTTTCAAAGTCCCATTCTTAACCCTGGATCACGAGTTTCTGCAGTGACCACTCCCAGAATGCTCACTCCTAAACAATATTGCACAGGATGTTTCAATCTAATTATAAGTGATTTTTTTTCTGGGCCTATTAATATTTTCAACTATTAAAATTATTTGTATGTGTGTGTTCTATGGGTCCATATATGTGGGGGTATGTATAGACCAGATGTCAACCCCTAGTATTGTTCCTCAAGTGTCATCTCCCCGATTTATTGTTGTTGTTTTTCATACAGAGTCTCTCATGGACCTGGAAGTCACCAAATGCACTGTGCTGATTGGCCAGTGAGCCCCAGAAATCTGCACATCTCATCTCCCCAGCACCATCATATCTGGCAATTTTTTTAATGTGGATTTTGAGAATTGGTTTCAAGTGTATGGCAAACACTTTACTGGTGTTGCTATTTCTCCCGTTCACTGCTGAAATCTCTAATGAAAGGTCTTTCATGAGTTCTGTTCATCCAGTTTCATCCTTTGTGCCAGATGCTCTTCAGTGTGGTCTCTATTACTTTCTATGTACCTTAAGGATACTTGGTTTTGGTTGCTGAGTAGTGTTATCACTAACACAGAATTGCGCCTATACCTGAAGGAAAATGGGACAAGTTTAGACAAACAAAAAACAAAGGCAAAAAAAACAAACTAAAAACCATTTCCAGCTTATGGTTAAAAAAAAATCCCACTGAGTTTTTAACATTACGTTTTTAGTGAAAATCTAGTCTTCTTTCTAGTTAATGGGAGTATGGTGGTTTGGAAGAAAATGGTCCCCAAAGGGAGTGGCACTGTTAGGAGGTGTGGCCTTGTTAAGGAAGTGGGTTACTGTGGGGGTAGGCTTTGGGGTCTCCTATGCTCAAGCTATTCCCAGTGTCACAGTTCACTTCCTGTTACCTTCAGATGAAGATGTAGAATTCTCAACTCCTTCCCCAGCAGTAGTCAGCCTGCACCGGTAGCATGTTTCCCACCATGAAGGTAATGGACTGAAACTGTAAGCCAGCCCCGATTAAATGTTTTCCTCTATAAGAGTTGCCATGGTCATGGTGTCTCTTCACAGCAACAAAAACCCCCAACTAAGACAGGGAGGGAATAGTACTCGGCTGAAGGCTGAATGTGACCTGCTGTGAAGCTTTTACAGTCAGATTCGACAGAAGCCACTGAACTCAGCCCTGCAGAACGTGTCCCCAAACCACTCATTATTCTCTGTACAGACTTGATGACTTTCTCACACCCACTGCCAGAAGATTGAATCAGCACCCCACTCAGAACCAATAGTGTAATTTAGAATCTTGTTTTTTTGTTGTTGTTGTTTTTTACTCTAAGAATAGGCTCTTTTGCCTTTTACCCAAATCATATTCCTAGCACACCTGTAATCCCAGCACTCGGGAGGGGGAGGCAGACGCAGGTGGATCTCTGTGAGTTCAAGGCCAGCCTGGTCTACAAGAACTAGTTCCAGGACAGGCTCCAAAGCTACAGAGAAACCTGATCTCAAATAAATAAATAAATAAATAAATAAATAAATAAATAAATAAATAAATAAATAAATATCTGAATAAATGCACTTTCTCAATAATCACGCCATGGTAGAAGCCACAAATTGGGTCTTTGGAGGAAGAGAGATACGAAAAGGGAGGTTAGGGGTGGGTTATATAATCATCATAGGATGCCTTGAACCAGGAGTGGTCAAGCTTCCAAACTGTTGTCATATGCCAACCCAAAATATCCCTTTTTATAAAGTGATGGTCTACTAGAGCGGACAGAGTAGATGATGCTGAGGACAGAAGTGCTGGATAACAGTTCCCCTTGGTTCGCTCATAGTTTTGCAGGTTTTTTCTCTCAAGCACAGACTCTGGCTGCCTTTGTTTCGGGTCATCATTGGGAGGGAGTTTCTTCTCTCTAGGGCAGAGGACAGGAATATGTTTTGTAGAATATAAAATGTTCTGATTCCACAGCTCTGGGGCCCTCCAATACACGAGGACATGACGCTCGCCTCCTGCTTCATGCCACCCTGATGGACTGAGGCTCAGAGCTGGAGAAAGACCAATGCTCAGATTCTGCCTGCTTCCAGTACTATGAGTAGCAAAAACCTTTGTCTCCGACCTGCAGTCAGATGTCCCCTCCATGTGAGTAGAATCTGACGAGTCTGTTCATACGCAGTGTCAAAATTCTCTGCCTCTTTACAGTTCTTCATAGAGCAGCTCCTCCAGGTTTAGAGAAGAAACCCTTCGTGTAATTCTTTTCTCATTTAAAAGAAAGCCAAGAGGCTCCCTCACCTGTTTGGGAGTGTTTGTTTGCTTATTCATGAAAAGACAGAGTAGGCTTTCTTGTTTGGGATTCTGTGAGGTTTCTTGTTTTGGTTAGGAATCTAAAATCCCACATGGCAGGCATACGCTGTAACAAATCTCATTTATTATAGCATTTGTCAATGAAAGCCAGGAAAAGACGAATGAGATACAAATGTGCTTAGACAGCTAACTCAATACAATGACAAATAGATTTTACTGCCACTGTAATAGCTAATACAGTGCATATTTATTTCTGTTAATACTTAAAGGCAGAAAGAGGGACTGGGGAGATAGTTCGTGTGTAAGGGGCTTGCTGCGTAAGCATGAGGAGCTGAATTCAAACCCCTAGCATCCACATAGAAAACTCAGTATGGAGGCACACCTGCAATTCTAGCCTTAGGGGATCAGAGACAAAAGGATGCTGGGGCCCTGCTGGACATCCGTGCTAGCAAAATCAGTTTCGCCAAGCTCAGTGAAAGGGACTATCTCAAAACAATAAGATGCTCTACACGGCAGAAAAAAATAATGGCATCTTGAAATTTACAGGCAAATGGATGCATCTAGAAAACATCATATTGAGTGAGGTAATCCAGACCCAGAAAGACAATTATCACATGTACTCACTCATAAGTGGCTTTTAAACCAGCCTACAAATCACAATCCCAGAGAACCTAGACAACAATGAGGACCCTAAGAGAGATATACATGGATCTAATCTACATGGGAAGTAGAAAAAGACAAGATCTCCTGAGTAAGTTGGGAGAAAGGGGACCATGAGAGAGGGTTGAAGGGAGGGGATAGGAAGGGAGGGGAGTAGAGAAAAGTGTACAGCTCAATAAAATCAATAAAAAATAAAAAGATAAGATAAAGAGATCTGATATTGACTCCCACCTCTCTCTCTCTCTCTCTCTCTCTCTCTCTCACACACACACACACACACACACACACACACACACACACACAGAGAGAGAGAGAGAGAGAGAGAGAGAGAGAGAGAGAGAGAGAACTAGAGCACAATATAAATGAAAAGCAACCTGAGTGACGACTTTAAAAGACTATCTTTGACTGGAGTTGGCTCTAATCTTGTCACTGTATAGGTCAGCAGGATGATCCAGAGTTTGAGGAAGCCCCTGAGGCTAGCATAGACTCCATAGTGAGTTTAAGGCCAGTTTGAACTACACAGCAGGACAACCCATACCTCTACACACACACACACATACACACACACAATTAAGTAAATAAATAAAAACATATAGAAAGTTAGCAAGTTTCAGCTCTAAGGGGTGATAGTCAATTTTGCCTCAGCTTGACTGAGTTATAAGATATCTGGCCCCAGATATCTGTTTACATATTTCTGAGTGTATCTCTGAGGATGTTTCTGAAAGATTTCAGCATTTTTATTATTATTCTGTGCGTCCCTGTGCACATGATGTGTGTGTGTGTGGGCACATGTGCCAGGATGCATGCATGGAGGTTAGTGGGCAGTTTTGGGGATTCAGTTCTCACCTTCCACCTCTGCATGGATTCCATAATTTAGGCCATGTTTCCAGGCTTATGAGGCAAGAATCTTTATCTGCTGAGCCATCTAGCAGAAATTTGAATCGGTGAACTGAATAAAGCAGATAGTACATGTGGTTGTAGAGTGATATCATCCGCTCTATCCAGGACCCCAAATACCACACAGAAACAGATGCATTCACTCTCTCTGCCCATACTTTTGTGTTCTTGGCTCACAGGCTGCTGTGGGATTTGCCTCTGTATGCTGTGAATATCATTGGTTAATAAAGGAACTGCTTTGGGGCCTGTAGCAGAGCTCTATGGGAACAGAGCTAGGTGGGGAAAACTAAACTGAATGCTGGGAAAAAGGACGTGTAGTCAGAGAGAAGCCATGGAGCCTCGCCAGAGACAGACGCCCTTTGGAATCTTGCTGGTAAGAGCACATGGTGATATATAGATTACTAGCAATGGGTTAAATTAATATGTAAGAGTTAGCCAATAAGAAGGTAGAGCTAATGGGCCAAGCAGTGATTTAATTAATACAGTTTCTGTATGATTATTTCGGGGCTAAGTGGCCAGGAAAGAAACAAGTGGGCCTTCCTCCAACAACAGGCCTTCAAACTGAATGCAAATCTAACCCACCAGCCCTGTGCTCTCAGGCCTTCAAACTACACCATTGGTTTTCCTATGCCACCAGATTGCATAGCTCTCAGCCTGTACTGTCATGTGAGCCAGTCCTTAAAATTATTCCCTTTTGGCCAGGTGGTGGTGGTGCATGTCTTTAATCCAACACTCAGGAAACAGAGGCAGGTGAATCTCTGTGAGTTTGAGGCCAGCTTGATCTACAGGGTGAGTTCCAGGACAGCCAGGGCTACACAGAGAAACCCAGTCTCTAAAAACCAAAAACAGATATAGATCAATAGAAGATAGATAGATAGATAGATAGATAGATAGATAGATAGATAGATGAAGTCTATGTATTTTATGTATATGATATATAAATGTATGGTATAAATGGTGAACAGCATACATACACTTACACACATTTACCTAGTAAGGATTTTGTTTCTCTAGAGATCTCTAATTAATGTGAAGTCTGTAACAATGTCATATATTTTGTGATACTTGACACTTTTACATATTATATATATTTTTTTTTTTTCCATTCAAAAATTTCCACTTCCTCCTCTCCTCCCATTCCCTCCTGCTCTCCCACTCACCCACCTTTCTCCCCCTCCAGTCTTAAGAGATGGCAGGGTACCCTGCCCTATGGGAAGTCCAAGGCCCTCCCCCTTCCATCTAGGCCTAGGAAGGTGTGCATCCAAATGGACTAGGGTCCCACATTTTGCATATTATTATGTTGGTCAGCTTATATAATACATTTTGTAAATAGGCAACATGACATTTTATTATTTGCAAGTCAAGAAAATAAACATACATCTTAAATTACATATAATTTAAATAATAATTCAGAGCAGTAATTATTGGCCAGGAGTAGTGGTATACACCCACAATTCTAACATTTTGTGGACTGAGGCAGGAGGATTGAAAATTCAAGGCCTACCTGAAATGCATAGTGAGCTACTATCTCAAACATCTAAAATAATAACTGGAGCTGTGTCTCAGTTGCTAGAATGATTTTCTGGAACACAAAAAATCCTGAGACTGACACCCAGAATTGCTTAAAACTGAGCATGGTGGCACATGCCTATATTCTCCGTACTTGGTAGAGACAGAAGGTTCTTAATTTCAAAATCATCATCATGTACATAGCAAATATAGCCTGAGTTATATGGAACTCTATCTCAAAAATATATTATGACAATAGTATAACATCAATACCCTTCTGTTTTCAGCCCATTTCGCTTTGCTGATTTAGTAACTGTTTATGAAATCTTTGCAATCTTAAATTTATAGCACCTCCTCAGATAATTGTGAAGACAGAAAATAGCTATGCTTAAACACTAGCCAACATAGAATCCTCTGGCACAGTTTTGCCCACAGACAGGCAGAGAATTGCACGGATTGTTTATATTGAATGCTCAGTTAGCGTGAAAAATGGCAGTCTGAGTTTCTTGGTGCTTAGTAACCCTTATGCTTTATGAGATGAGGTCAAAGGAAGAAGGGAAGTTCAAAGCATTCGTCTTTGGATCCAGCGCAGTGCCAGGAGCACAAGTGAGCCTCGCCTTGTTATTTCACTGGCAATAAATTTAAGTACCGCGTGTTTCACGGGAGCAGGCATTGGGGAGCACGCTCCCCCTCCGATATCATCTGTGGCTGATGGCTTTTCTCTTTGCCACCCAAGATATTAATTATAAAAGCAAACATTCGTTTGAACAGTTAGATCTTCTTTTACCATTTTTCTCAGTCAAACTCCATCAATTTTGACAGGCAAACTTTTATAAAAACATATCATCTTCACATGTCTGCTAAATTACCTTGTTGGTATGTATTAGCTTAAAACATTACTTTAACTGTTTTACCAACAGTCAAAAACAGATGGGACTGCCACAAGATGGTGCACCGAGAAACTCTGGGGACACAAACTGATTTTGTTGTCTTAATGAGAGCTATTTGGGAATAATTCTTTTTTCAAGTTCTTGCCACAAAGGAGAACATTTTTTTTTTCTGTTTACAGAAAATGTGGAAGTCCTGAAGCCAAAGCAATATTCTCCAGTTGATAGCTACTGCATAAAGTCAAAGAATAATCAATATTATTTAAGCATATATATCATACTACCCGAAGTCTATGTTCATCCTGAAAAGAAAACTGCTCTCCTTCAGCCATGTCTCCCACTCTCTGAATAAAAAGGATGAGAAGAATAAGGAAGTGAAAGAATATCAAACAGGAGAAACACTGACAACAGGCCTTGAACGTAACAAAGTGTCGCCAGTGGTCAGTCACTGCAGGCTCCTCAACAGCATCCTATTCCAACAGCATCAAAGCTGAGCAATTTGAGAGGAAGCCTTTGGTCTCTAGTAACCACTTGTTTGCACGTGACATTCCTCCTCAGCACTCTGTCAGTCACTGTTGTAGACAGCAGGTTTAAAACATGAACCAACAGGAGCCCTATCCTTAATCCTCAGGATTCCACAGCCAAGAAATTAAAATCCCTTCTCATCCTAAGCGACATGGCCTACTGTGTCATCCTTCGCTATAAAAGTATATGGAGATTTTTTTTTTTTTGATGATTTTCGCTCTAGGGACCATGGTGTTTACCATCTACCATGGTTTAAGAATGGCTGTTCTTTGGCTTTTCCATTACCTTTTGTTATCTTTTTTTGTTTAACCTGAAGTTGAAGTTCCTAATAAGTGAGCCTAATCAGGATATTAACAGGACAGTTATTATTCTGAGAGGTATTAATTGTTTGATCTTTTCATACTCAGGCCTTAATGATTATCTCCAAATTAACAGCTGAGGTACTTCCACATAGGAGTCAATATCTCCCAGTTTCACTATTTTATTCTGCCTCTTACATAACATTAAATATTTAAGAGTAAAATGTCATCTATGGCCACTATCTTTTTATGTTTCTCTATGTCTACCATAGCACTATTAATTTTTAATTCATAAGAAAATAACCAATGATTAAGAGGAAACAAGACTACTGCCACATACTGGCATGTTCTTCTTCACACAGATATAATAAATGTCGTATTTTTACTTTAAAATATTAAATCTACAGCAGACATATATTCAGTAAACTCTCACCTTTAAGAATGATGGTTTCTAGTGTGGAAGCTAGACATACATAAAAGTACAACACAGTGGAAGGCAATGTGCATCTGGAGAAGACACCATTTCATATTTGCATTTTTACAGCACTGATCTGCCAGCCACAATTCTAGACACTTAGGGTGCAGAGATGGCAGACCAAACAAGGCTGAGGTCCCTGGCTACAATGAGGCCTGAGCTGAGAGATGTCGGTTTCCCTGGACACCTTTAAGTGGATCTTATTTTTGCAGGACTCACAGAAACATGACTGCTGAAGTTGCCCAAAGAAGGTGAGACAGTTCTTCGGGGTTCCTGCTTCATGAAAGAGTCTGCCAGACATTCTGTCGGACACGGAAGAAAGTGACTGACAAACTGTCCATATAGGTGGAACTGTCTTTGAAATTTCCTGCTTCATGGAAAAGTCTGCTGGATACTGTGGGCCTATAGGCTAAAGATGGGTGCCTGCAACATTGCAGAAGAACTTTGGGTGACTGTCCAAACAGTGAAATATCTCTGTCAATTCTAGAGTTTTGGAAGGTGCTTAAAATGCACTTTCTGTTTACTTAGGTAATATTATATCTTTCTGGGGGTCTTTGATGGATTTGAAGAATAGATAGTTATAATTACAGTTTTCCTTAGTTATGATAAAAGATAAAGCAGATATAACTGTTGTAACTGTAATTCTTGCTTAATACCTGTTTTGTATATGTAATTTTACTATGTTAAAGTTAAAACCTTCCTTTTTATTTAAACAGAAAATAGGAAATGGTGTGGGAAGTCCTTTTGTATATGTGCTCCTTTGATTGGTTAATAAAGAAGCTGTTTCGGCCAATGGCATAACAGAATATAGCCAGGCTGGAAGAGATAGAAAGATGAGGGAGTAGGCAGAGTCAGGAGATGCCATGGAACCACCAGAGGGGAAAGATGCGCGCTGCCAGCTGGAACATTGCTGGTAAGCCACAGCCATGTGGTGATACACAGAGTAACAGAAATGGGTTAGTTCAGGATATAAGAGTTAGCCAGAAATACACGTAAGCTATTGTTCAAACAGTATTGCAAATAATATAGTTTATGAGTGATTATTTCATGGTCTGGGCAGCCAAAAACGAGCAAGTGTCTTCATATGTTATTTCATACTGTTCTCAAAAAGTGGGACCAGCATGAAAATTCTCTACATGGGATATTCAAGCAGCGTAGATTTTATTGGACGGAATTCGATATCTCACTTACGAGTCACTCATAGGCATGGTAGAAGAGAGAGGGGAGGACAGGCGTAGCTGAGATTAAGGCAAGCCCCTCTTTGTCATTTTGAGAGGAGCCTTTTCATGTGGAACCCCGACTGTGACACGTTGGTACAAGCTTTCAGTATTTTCTCAATTTTAACAACCAAAGGTGTTTAGCAAGTACCTGAACTCCAGCACATTCCAGGCAGACACCGAATTTTCTGCCCCCTCACTAACCAGAGAGTTGACAACCCGGCAAGCCCAACTAGCACTTCACACAACACTGAAGCTTTGTTAATGGGGGAGCTAATTATTCTTCCAGTTTCCCAGCTTAAGTGTCTCCAGTTCCTCTACTTGCTTATGCCTGGGGCGTCAAGAATAACAAAACCAAACACAAGGCTTTCTCTGAATTGCATTAATGAAATAACCCAGCCATGTTTTAGTGAAATTGTTTGTCATCAAATATACATGAAGGACCTCGCGCCCTACCTGACTAGACATGACAATTTAACTTGGTGTTTTCCATCGTGGCAACATGATCATAAACATATTAACAAGTCCCGCAGTGTGATCAACAACAGATGTAGAATTCCGAGTGTTGACAAGTCTCATCAGGTATTTGGGCCTTACATGTTTTCCACCACATCTAAATCCCATTGCTCCCAAAACCGCCTCGGCAACTGTTCTCAGAAAATCTGTTTGCTGTAAAAACATTCCCTTTTGTTTCATGCTTCAACTGGATAATCAGACATAGATTCTCTTGAATTGGCTTGAGGGAGGAAAATCTGTTTTGCAATGCCAACGGCTTGTTGAAGAATAGAGCCTAAACAATTCTCCAATGTTTAGAGCAGATTTTGAGTGAAAAAAAAAAAAAAACTCTACAGGTTATCCCAATACATTCCTCCAAAGGTAAAAATTTCTAGAAAGAAGGGCATTGGCGTTCTATAATATATGCGTGTATCAAATTATCATGGGATACCTACCTCATTTTTAAGACAGTGCATTGTTGTTTGTCATTTTAAAATATATTTAATTTGATCTTAAAGAACTAAAATAAATGGGTGCAATACAAGTAGAAATATTGAATATTGAAATAAAACCGGTCATTAGCTTAACATCTATTAAAACAAGAGATAAGCTTAGAAAAATTAAAGCTAGGTTTAAGCTGGTGCTTTCTTCTCTGCCTTCTGGCATCTTTCTCTTTGGGAATTCCCTACTTCCCACTGGAGGGGCTGTCAGTCTTCTGCCCTTAGGACCCCAGATTCAGGGCAAGAACTTCAGTAGCCTGGCTAATCAGAATCCTTCACTCCTCTTTAGGCACAGTAATTTATTCAATCAATGAGCTATAGATCCAAGGCACCAAGCATCTTCCTCTGGGCTTTGCCAAAGCTCCTGGGAAATGCAAGCTTTCTGGGTTCACTAACTGTGGGAACAGACTGAGCCCAGAGCTGGCGGTTAGCGTTTGCTATCACCTGGGAGGAGCAATCCTGACAAGACTGACAGAGAAAAAAGCAGAGAGTCATGGGAAGGAGGGTCATGGAATAAGGAGGAAGAAAAAACCCTTGGTGAGCACTGACATGCTTCCCAGTTACGCCAGCCACCAAATAAGCTGGATTAGATGGAGTGTTAGCATGGGAAAGCTTTCCCCAGAAGAAGCTAGGCAGCGACATGCTGCACTTCCTCTTAGAGCTGTCGCCGTCCTCTGGCACAGGCAACACTGACAACTGAGCATGCTAGTGTCCCAAGAAAACTTTTGTAACGTATGTTAAAATTGGAGTTTCATATCAGCTTTATGGGCAACAAAATCGTGCTTTCTCTTCTAACTTGTTAAAAAAAAAAAAAAAGGTAAAACTTAATTGTGAGAATATGGCTTAGTGGTAGAATGCTTGCCTACCCAGTACAAGGCTGAGGTTCAAGTCCTAATACTGGGATGGGAGGTCAGTCTCTATGAGTTCCAGGGCTACCCTAGACTGCTCATGGGCAGGCATTAGCTCACTGGCTATATTTTGCCCAACCCTGAATTGATGTACATTTTAAGGATCCCCTAAGCACCTACTCTACCTCACTCTTCTGCCAAAGGATTTTCCTAAGGAAACCTCGACATTCTGTGTCAGGATAGAGAAGGTTAACTATCCCCTCTGCTCCAGTGCACCCGTTGGCTTAAGTCGATGAGAAAATTCCATCATACTGCCCACAGAACGGGTTCAGAATTCACCAAGGACTGAACTGCATACAATGACATTAGAGAATGTTTGCCAGGGACTCAAGGGAAAAACGCTTCCTCTGTTTCAGACTTGCCTCACACCTCAAGTATCTACTCTAATGATGCAGGAACTGAGCTGGGTTCATTGCTGCAGCCTTTTAAGAAGGCCCTAGCTTCCTGAAGACCACATTCAGAGGCCAGGGCCTGGAGCCAACGCAATGGCCAGCTTCACTGAGTTGAATAGAACCTCAGGACCATCCACCCATCATCAGACAGAGGCTCTGATGAGGTCCCTGTACTTTGCTTATTTAGACACATTTCTAATATGTCTTCAAGGCATTTGAGGAAGGACCAGAGGGGGCAGCTATAGGCTGCTTCTCGAGGGATCACGGGACTCAGCAGCAGCAGCAGCAACATTTCAGGGTCAAGTTCAGGGGCACACGGCACCTCTTCAGCTTTTGGGGACCAGACACTTTATTTTGCCTGTTTGTCAAAAGTTTTCTGGATTCTGTGAGAACAGTTTCATAGGAAACAAGGTGATTATTTATATAAAAAGAAAATCCCTACACCAGTGCCCGCCACATTCTCCCCAGCCTTTCCCCTTTGGCCAGAGTGGCTTCTGTCTTCTTCAAGTATAGCAAGCAAGGAAACTTTTATCATTTGTTCTCTCCTCCACATACAGCCTCCTTTATCTGCATGCTGTCCTCGCCATCACCATCACATAGGTCTGCGGTGGGATCTCAGTCTCACCAGGGGCTTCTCTCGGTCCACTCTGTCTTCCCACCCGTTTCCAGCTCCTAACTCTATTTGGTTTAATTAATAGAACTTCCAGCTATCTGAAATTATTTTTTTCACTATTTTTAATCATCTTTTTCCCCAGTAGAATCGAAGTTTCATGGAGACGGAGACCTTGTGGACCTTTTCCGCAAGCCTGCTCCCTAGTGAAGTCCTACGAGAGTGTCGGACACTCAATAAATAAGTGCTGATAAAGCAAGGAAGGGAATGGGAAGGGGGGAAAGTAAAGGAGACAAGAAAATGAAAAGGAATGAGAGGGGGAGGGGACAGGTGGGGAGAGACCCTATCTTGGTACTTCATATATCTTTCTTAGCATCATAGAACTTAACCTTTCAACCTCTGTAAATGTCTGGCTTTCCTGTTTTAATTTTTTTGCTGAGTGATCATCTGTTGGACCATTTGATGGGAGAGTAAGTGTATACCAGCATGCAGAGCTCCAGAGGTCACGTGTCTATTGCCGCAGAGTGGACAAGCACTAAAAAGAAGATTATAATCAGAGTATACAGTCCTCTAGCCTGCAGAGAGCTAAGAAGGCTAAATGAAGAGGAAAAAAAGGGGGGGGCATACAGAGTCAGACAGTATTAACCAAAAGACCTAATTTCCGATTTCTCCCTAATTTCTGATTTCTCCCTTCTTTACCAGTCTTTTTTGGTAATGTTCAGCTACAGTGATATTAGTGCTCCTTCCTCCGTTCCTTCTCTTAAAGCAGCATGTGCTCCCTTGGGTGGCCAGTGTTCTATCCAGAGTGTGTCTGGCTAGAACTATTGCTTACCAATGGCACAAACCTCCCCCCTCCCCTCCAAAAATATTGCCTAGTTTGAGGTGGTAGATTACGGTAGCAATAGGAAAGTACCACATCCTCAAGTAACAATGTGCACCAACCCAACATTCATGGACCAGTTCACCAGCCAATTGGGTCCAGACATTTGACTCATATCAAACTGTCATTAAGAATTCATAAAGCAGCATTAAGATTGAGATACTATGTTAACATAGATAAAAGTACCCAAGTCTGCTCAGAGGGAACAAAGCAGCCATCCTCTACTAGACCTGCATCCATGATTCCCTTGTGCTCTGGCTAGTGCTGGTTGAAAACATTCCCTAGAAGCTTCTTTGAACCCGTGTAAAGATGAAGTCCTCAAGCCTGCTAGAATGCTGTCTGCCCGGCACAGTGACCAGTCCTTTACATGTGTTAGCTTCTCTGAGAGCTTTCGTCTGAGCATCCACTATTACATAGTCATCTCTTGCAGAAACTGCCCAACATTCCAGCACTGAACTTCCTGCACATTCTTACTAGAGGTTCCTAATTAAATTAGCAATGCTTTTTATTTCCACGGCTTTACGAAATCATGTTCCCTCCATGTTCCCAAAAGATGTCTGTATATTTATTAACCCTTTAACCTCTAGATAATGACAAAATCTGGTGTGCAAAGAAAGTTCTGCCATCTGGGCAGATCTTGACACTTGGCAAGAAGCCATATCCCAGGAGTGAAATCAGATCTGTGACGGCAAATCCTACCTGATATTTCCCTGTTTCCTTCCTAAGATATGATGTTCCAACACAGAAAACTAAGTTTGGATTTGTTAATGTCATGAAAAAAACTACTTGGGGTATAAACAGTACAAACCAAAGGTCAGATGGTCATGAATTTTCCCGACTTTGAGTTATGAAAGAAGGATGTCAGAATTCAAAGTATTATGATGACAAGATACAAACAAAGCTAAATTTCACAGGAGGGGGTAGGCCCACTAGCTAAGAAACAGCACATCTCATGACAGACAAGGTCAGTCAAGGAGAATTCAATGTAAAGTTAACATATGATTCCTTCTGATGTTTCAGTTGTACCTGCTGTGGCTTGTCAGGTGAAGAGGCTTCTGTCACTTGGTCAAGAACCATTGATCTTTGACAGTCACCATGAAATGGAATATAAGTCCAAGGGGTAATCCATATTTTTCATGCACAAATAGAGAGTCACACAATAACTAGGTCAGGCCCTGGGCAGCTGGGAAGTAAGAACACTAATTTTTAAGTCACAAAATCCTACTCATGCTTAGGATCTGAGTGAGAATGTCCCAGCCTTAAGAACTTAAGTCATATGGGGCACGGTGATTTCAGTAATGCTGAGAATGGTTGTAAACCCCATTCTGTTTATCAGAGAGGAGGACTTTGTCTTCTAGGGACATTCTGTGCTAGACAAAAACCTTTCTTTTCAGAAAATTTACCCTCTGTTTGGAAAACTAACATCGCTCAACTAAGAATTGAACAACTTGATGGGCTCCATCTTGGAGCTTACCTCATCTTCATAATCTAACATACAACAAGCAAATATTTGATAAGACTAGAGTCACAGAAAAACGGAATGCCGTTGAGGTCCTGGTTGTTAGACTGAAAAAGACCATCATGTCTCAGTAAACTTTGAAGGTATGATAGTTCAGAAATATTCTCAACTATACTTAGGAAAAGAAAAAGATAACTATTCATTTAAATTTTAGATACTAAAAGAACACCAAAGACATTTCATAAAACACTATTTTAACCAAAATACAATTACATGACTATAAAATACCTTTCTACTAGAGCAGTTAGTGTCATTGTAGGGCCTTGGCATACCATGGCAAACTAGGCTTAGCCATGGAAAGACACAAGAAATAGTGATTATCACAAAAAAAGTTTATTAAATGAGGTCAAGAGGAACAAGTGAGAAGACAGAGTGCTGCCCACATCCATCTCTAAGGCAGTGACATGAGTCTAGGATTTAAAGAGGACAAGAAATAGGTATAGTCGAGCAATCCTGCCAAAGAGGAGATTCTGCCATTGCTGACCCATCATGTCTCAGCTCCAGACTCTCCTGAAAGATGCTCTTTCTAGACTGTGTGGAATCTCTTTCTAGGGGACAAACTTCCCCTCTGGCTGACACCAAAGCCACAGCCTTTTCTGCTCATAGTGTAAGGCAGTTTTGGAAACTCCAATTTCTTGGGATCCATTGCTTCAATAGCTTAACAGCTAAAGGGAGAGGGGCATAGGTGTCTGTTTAGAATATCTTCCTTCTTGCCCAAACGGGTACAGTAACAGTTTAAGAGACACCAAAAATAGAATGGTACTTGGATTAAGCCACAGGAAAGTAGAGAGTGACTATTCTATTTATGATCCTAAAGTCATTTTTAAAAATTCACCTACGTCTATATTCATTATTTCCTTGTTCTCTACTGGAAAAAAAATGAGTAATGGGGCTGCGTTAGATCTTAGGACTCTTATCAATCAAGATGTCAACTATTAGTATTCAATTGTTTTCATCTTCCTGTGGTCCTATGTAAGATAAAACAGAGATTGTGATGACCCAATTTGAGCTTTAATATGTTTTGCCCCAGATAACCATGCCTGTATCAGTAAAATGGTTTGTCCTCCCTCAAGTCTGTACCTCATTGACCTCTTTAGTGTATTCTTGATGGAAAAATAGGTGTTGGTAAATCAATCAGTCCAATTAACTGTGATTCCAGGAGGTACATGGAACAGCTATGAGTAAAATAGTTAATACTAACCTGGAAATTCCATAAGGTGACAGTTGGGAGACAGAAATGTCTGAGGGCTCTTGGAGCAACCTACCACTTAAGCAATTTATCAGTCTCTAGGGGAAGAGTGTGTAATACTTGTAGGTTCTAAGGGTGGAAAATGTCCCATAGTACATATGTCAATAAACAAATCCCCAAGTCTCTCTTGCCACACATTGACAAGTTTCTATTTGTGCCTTCAGGGTCAGAATGGGAAACTGAGGCTCGAATATCCCCTGCTGGAGTGCCACTATTAATCATCTGCTTCACTGCTTTCTTTAGATTCTTTACTGTGAGCTATAAAAGATAATTCTTTTTCCAAGGCCTGTCTGTTTACAGCACCTAAAGTATCTTTATCAAGAGACTCTTGCTCAAAATGTTCAGCATCCTAAGCCAACTGGGAATGCATTTTACAACTACCCTGAGATTCCATCTCATCCCAGTCAGAATGGCTAGGAAACGTAGGACAACAAACACTGACAGAGGCATGCGGGTAAATAAACTGCCAGTGGGAGTGCAAATTATCATAGCCACTATGGAAATCAGTATGGAAGTTCTGCAAAAACTACTGTGTCATCTAGATTTTCCATTCCAGGGGTAGCCAACGGAATGTAAGTCACGGTACTACTGAGATACCTGCACATCTATGTTTAGTACAGTACTATGCACAACTAGCAGAGGGGCTCATAAATGGATACAGAGAATGTGATACATACGATGACATTTCCTTTGGCTACAAAGAATGAAATTATGTAATTTGCAGGATGATAGATAGAACTGGAGATCATGACGTCAAATAAATCAGAATCAGAAGGACAATTATCTCCCGTGTGCAGAATCATGTGTGTGCGTGTGCATGTGCGTGTGTGTGTGTGTGTGTGTGTGTGTGTATTCAATGGAAGAGAGAGGGATGTACCATAAGAGGGGAAGAGACAATAAGAGACAAGAGAGGGAATGGATGGAAAAGAGAAAGACAAACATCATGTTCTCTGTCTTCTGTAGAAAAATGCATGCAGATGCACACAGCATGAAAGCAGAGGGGGCTTTTTGAGAGAAAGAATGGAGCCATGCAACTGCAGTGGGTCGGGTACAAGGGGGTATGCAGGGTGAACATGAGTGAAGGACAATGACTTATACCTGTAAACACGTGATAAAGATGCTTACTTTAAAATTTCATTTTAAAAAGGTTATTTTTTTCAAAGTCTGACAAAGTAGAAACACACTGAGTTGTTGTGGGGTGATGGTATTGTAGTTTGGTTCCTGCTGCTGAGGTAAAACATTTACCAAAGCAAACTCTGAGTAAATGCTTTATTTGGACTTGGGGTTACAGTCCATCATTGATGGAAGCCAAAGCAGAAACTCTATTTTTGTTCATTTTTGTCCTGTCTCTCTTTGTATTAGTTTGGCTGGGAGTTTGTAGATCTTGTTACCCATTTCAAATCACAAACCTGTAGCTTTATGGAATCTATGTACTGTTGCTTTAATCTCTATCTCGTTAATTTCATCCCTAAATCTTTATTAGGATTGCTTCTCGTTGTTTTCCTAGAGCCTTAAGGAACATCATTAGGTTATTTACCTGAGATCTCTGATTGCCTCTGGAACTGGTATGTTTACTCCAGGGGGCCTGAAGTTGTGCTCCCATTTTCCCGGATTCCTAGCAACTTTCTAATTTCCTCCCTGATTTCTTCAGTGACCTGATGTTTGCTCAGAAATGGATTATTTGGTCGCCAAGTACTTGTGTAGTTTCAGCAATTCCTCCTCCTGTTGATGTCTCCTTTTATTTTGCTGTGATCTGATAGGATACTAGGCTAAACTGTCTCTGGTCTTTGCATTTGTTAAGGATTTATTCATAGTTTACGATCAGTTTCGTAGAATGCTTCATTTGTCACTGAGAGGAATGTGTAATCCCTGTCGGTTAGACGGAATGTTCTGTAGATAGCTGCTTAATCCAGTTGATGGATGATAAAATTTAGACATGAGGGTTGTTTTTGTTTGTTTTCATTTGTTGGTTTTTAGCTTGAAAGACATGGAAATATGAGAGTGGGTATTAACATCGCTCGCCATTATGTGGCAGAACCCATGGGACCTTTTATGCCTTTTAGTGTTTGTCTTATAAAATTAGAAATTCCCGATTTGATACATACATGTTTACAATTGTTATATTTTCCTGATGAGTTTTGCCCTTTGCCAATATCACAGGTGTCTCCATTCTTGATCAAAGACAATTGGAGTATTGACTGGATAAGGTGTGGTTTCGAGGATTTTTAAAGCAAAGGACACCAGTACTTAACTAGTGAAATGAGAACGGAGGAAAGAGAGCAAATAGGAATAAGAGAAGTGTGGAGGTTGAAGGTATTCGAGGACCAGACCACTACATGTTCTGTGAATCACACTCAGATGTGGCAGACCCTCCCACCAGAGTGCCTTCGTTTGCTGGCAAAGGCTGGTTTCCACACACACTGCACCCTTAGAACTTGACCTGGAATGAGTGGACAGAGATCTATTTATCTGGATGGCAGGCTGTGTTTAGGTTTTGTGGTCTCATCTTATGTTGCCCCACTTTCCTGCTGACTGGCTCTGCTCTGTGCTCCATGTTTGCTTTCACCAGGCAGGTGTCACTCTCTGAGACTCCTGGAGACACACCCTACAAGAAGTTCACACACAAGCACAGTTGATGCTGGTCCACGGTTCCTGGTGGATGAAGTGATCCTAGCTCACGAGCAGCTGCCACCATAAAAATCATAATGGGAATGGCTGCAGTAACAGCAGGGGCTGTGGTGGCTCATCCCAGGGGGGGGGGCAGTGGTCACCAGGGATGCCTTTGTTGTACATGATCACTGGTAGTGCAATTTCTGCAGGGATTTCATTAGAAGCAGCATTTTAGACCAGGTCACAGAGTGCCTATGCTGGCCGAGCTGGCAGCTGAGGCTACAGGTGCTGAGTTAAATTCTGGGAGCAGAGTCCTGGTATGGAGAGCAAAAATTGGTCACTCGAGTTAAAAAGTAGGAAGGAACAATGCATGTCCAAGGCATAGCAGACCTGGTCCTTTTGTTTCCCTAACTATATTCACTTACTTACTTGGACATGGTTTCTAGTCCACCATCTTATCCAACATTCCAGATGGTTGATTTTATGTACCATCTTGATTGCCTACATTGATATGCCTAGTGTATCTGTGAAAATATTTCAGATTTAGCATTTGAACCAGGATCCACTTACTATATCTTCAAAGACCTGCGTAGAAGAGAAGGTGGAAGGCAGACTTCACACCTTTCTCCTCCCTGACTGTGCCTTTGGCTTAGACAGGTCACCTCACAACCATAGACCACAGCCAGAATTCCACTCCCACCTTCCTGGGTCTCTAGGTGACAGCCCACGAGCATTCTTAGCCTCTATAGTCAAATGAACCTATCCCTCATCATGAGTCCATATAGCTACTAGTTTTATTTATCTGGTGAGTCCTCACTCAATACAATGATGAAGTTCACTAACCTGTTCTGAATTCTAAGGCAGAATTCTGACAGCAGGCTTCTTCCCATTGCATTTACTAGTTAATCTTCTTCTTGGGAGTCATGCATTTACAGAAAGGAAGGAGAAGGCTGCAATTGCCTGCGCTTTCCAATACTCTCCCAACTGCTCTCTATGTTACAGAGCCTGAAGCCTCCCATAGGTTCATCTTTTCTGTATTCTCAGGACTGGGTTGGGTCAGACCTCATAGAAAATACTTTGGGGGTAGCCTCTAAAAGACTGGCCCTAATCTAATCCTTTCTAAACCTCCTCTCCTCTGTGTTCCTGAGCAGCTTGTTCAGGTTTTTCCATTCTGTTCTGCCTTTTCTAATTTATCCCATCAGAGATTCATGCTAACATGCTAATTTGGCTGCCACAGCCCTGGCACCCTGGCAGAACAGGTCTTAAAACTGTCCCATGTTCTCCACCCTATCTGGGCTTACTGAATGCCATAGCTGGGGTTTCTATTGCTGTTAAAAGACCATGACCATGGTAACTCTACCAAGGAGAAACACTTATTTCGGGTGACTTACATTTTCAGAGGTTTAGTACATTATCGTAATGACAGGACATGGGGACGTGAAGCCAGACATGATGCTGAGAAAGTAGATGAGAGTTCTACATCTTGTGCAGGCAACAGGAAGTTGGGTCACTGGATGGTATCTTGAGAATGGTTAAGAGACTGCAACTCCTTCCTCCACAGTGACACACTTCCTCCAACAAGACCACACCTACTCCAACAAGGCCACACCCATTATAAGGATCAGACCACTACAGTGAACCTTTGAAAGTGATTCTGAGCTCTGAGAAAGACAGGACTGACTTCAAGCAATTCTAAACGTTTCTCTTGGTTTTGAAGGATATATCATCTTAACAGTGGTGGAAGAGAGGTAAGGAACTGGTCACACAAGGAGACAAGCAGAGGACAACAGGAGCGTAGATAGAATAAGAAGAAAAACACAGTCATTTTATGCTAAAAAGCTATTGAGTCTGAGTGGTGAAAAGAGATAGTTTTGGAATATATTAAGTAAACAATTTTGTAATCTGAGTTTCATTTTCATGCCAGTGGCGGGGAGGGGGTGGACTACAGGATATTTGAAATTGTCTTCCTATTTTGTTCCAAGGCACATTTTCGATAAAGAGCTTTAGTTATAGCAAAAGCCCCCGAATAGCAGCTATTGCAACTCTTAAACTACTCTAGGAAAATGATGGCATTTACAAAGATGACACACACAAGCAAGAGCAGAAGCTCTCATCAACAGAAGGCTCCGCAGTGTGGAGGGCTGGAGCGGCAGTCCAGCCTGAGGTAACTTAAGGAGCACCAGAAACATGGTGCTGGGGGTTACAAAAGCCATACCTCAGGACAGGCAACACTTGAAAACTCCAAGAATCAGAAGAGTAAGTATCTTAACAGCTGAGGGAAATTCAAATAAGATTTCAGAAGTAAGCTAAGATAGAAGTTGAAAATAATAGCCACCTGAAAATAATAAGCAATTTGTTCTGTCTTTGGGTAGCTTAGGAGAGAGCTTAGATTGGACCTAAGAGCCCTATCATTTCCGTATCAGCTTTCCTCACACTCACAGACCAAACACTAAGGAAAGGGGCAGAAACAAACAGCAGCATTGTCAAGAATAAAGTAGATTTCCACCGCTGGTAAGTGGTTTCATAAATACAATCAGAAAATTAAAGGAGTCCCCACAATTATTCCCCATAACCTGCAAAATATTGATTTGGTCTTTACAAAAATGAAAGGGATAGGAGTTCAATGCCAGCGCTTCTTGTCCCTATCCTCTGCTGACAAGTCCCATAAAGGTCTGTGTGATCTCCAGAGGCTGCACAGAACCGGGCTGATTCTTAGCAAGGGGCTAGAGCAGTGGTTCTCAACTTCCCAAATGCTGTGACCTTTAACTGCAGTTCCTCGGGTCATGGTGAAACCCAATTGTAACATTATTTTCATTGCTACTTCATAACTTTAATTTTTCTACTCTTATGAATCATACTATAAACATCTTATATGCAGGGTATTTGATATACACCTCCTGTGAAAGGGTTGTTTGACACCAAAGGACCATGACCATGACCTATGGGTTGAGACCTGCTGGGTACCATCCCACCTCAAGTAGATCCAGGTACCTGTAAGACTATCAGGCTAAGCTTCTAAGTATCAGCCTGGCCACCAGATCCCCATGTCCCTCATCTTCCAAACCCATCTCATTGCTTAAGGACTTTGTTTTATCAGAATACAAAAACTATTTTTACATAAATAACCATGGATATTAATTAGTCACTTCAAATATGATACTAATTACACAAGATCTTATTAGACTAATGAATATTTGATCTTGCTGAGAAAGACCCTGGAAGCCACTTTTCAACTAGATGGCTTTTGGTGTGTAAAGAATTTCATGTGTGTGGATTGTTTTCTATATTTGTAAAATGAGAACAAAGATTTATGAAAGTACAGCATAGCAGAGAAGACTGAATAAATTACACAAAATATATTTGTTAACTATGAAATATCAAGCAATCCAAGCTAATAACAACTCATAACGCATTAAAGGAATTAAGGACAGAATTTTTAGGCTCTTGGAAAGTATAATTAGGAGCTTACAAATAAAATGGCTGACGAGAAGCTACACCCAGCGAAAGTATAGATGGAAACACAATAGTTTTCATATGTCAGAGAACGAGCTAAAGAAAACAGAAATGAGCCAAGGAAGAAATTTCAAAGAAGGAGCCAAGTGCTGCAGTGCCCAACCCCGCCATGCTGTTCCTGCCAACTGCTGCCAGCTGTAGCTGCCAACAATATGCTCCCCTTTGAAAGTCCCCTGAGAAGCAGAAGATTCTGGTTGTGGGATGCAACCCAAGCCTGGATAACGCTTACTTAAAGAGCAATGAAGCAGGGTAGGCATTAGAGAGGCAGATGTGTGGCTAAAGAACCTGACAATGAGACCAGGACGAAATTCACCAGGAAAAACAAACAAACAAACAAACAACACCCTCTTCCTCTGTTTCCTGAGTGACTTGGACAGAATCACGGGAAGAATGCTATGGGTGCAAAGAGGTATCCTGTGCCAGGGCATCTCATGGGAGTGGGCCTGCAACCCCACTCCCACAGCCTCAGTAACAGAACCCTTGCATGTGGAAAAATCTAGCACAATACTAACCTCAAATTCAAGTACCCTTAGCTCACCAATTAAGGACAGAGGTTAAATGGTTGCATTCAAAACCAAGATCCAGCTATGTGCTGTCACCAAGAAATGCACTTTACTGTCAAAGACATCAAAAGGCTGAGCATCAAAGGGCAGAAATCAACCTACCAAATCGACTGCAGCCATAAACAAGTTGATATAGCAACTTCTACATCTGACAATGGAGAATTCAAAGTAAGTCAGAAGCTATAAAGAAGCCATGATTTTCAAATAAAGGGACTAGCTCTTCAAGAGGATGGGGTTGGGGTGATGGCTGAGTTAAGTATTTGCCTTGCAAGCATGAGGCCCTCCCTTTTGAAGTTCAAAACCACCAACTCAATTCCAGGTGTGGCGCTTCCCACTTGCAACCCCTGTGCAGGGGAGGGAGAGAGCGGCCAGCGAGAGACTGCCTTCCATGCTATACTCAACAATATCTGAAAGATCAATGTGTAAGATTGGCTTCTGGCTTTCACACATGTGCATGTGTGTGTGCGCACACAATTGATATCATAATTTTAAATATTACTCACCAGATCTTTTCACTCTCGATTTTATAAGCCAAGTATTAATGAACATAGTTAGGTGGGTCCTAGTACCATAACAGTGAAGACTTCAGACACTTCACTCTCAGTGTTATATGGGTTTTCCAAACTAAAAACCAGCAAGTAACTTCATAGTTAAATGATTCATTATGTTATTTGGGGCTAACAGATATATATGGAATATTTCATCCTGTTGATAGGTGACACACATTCTTCTCAGAGGTATATGTCACTTTGTCTAAATGTAATATTATTATAGACCACTGTTGAGTCCTGGGTGGGGGGAGTCACACAAAGATGGGGACAGACAACCAAAGTCTAATAAACCAGAAGAAAAGTTTATTCTGAAAACCAGAATCCAGGAAAAAAATTAAAAAAAAAAAAAACTCCATGGGGCACAAAAAGCTTATCAGCTAGCTGAGACCACAGTCAGAGATGAATTTTGTTAGACTTTTGGCCAAGGCCAGTTTCTGAACTCACCTTTTTATAGTAGGAGCACCAAGCATTAGGTCTGAACAAAGGGATTTCTACAATCTCAAGGTACAGATTGCCTTACTTTACAATCTCCATTAACAGAGTTTCTCGGGCTGGAGAGATAGCTCAGAGGTTAAGAGCATTGCCTGCTCTTCCAATGGTCCTGAGTTCAATTTCCCAGCAACCACATGGTGGCTCACAACCATCTGTAATGGGGTCTGGTGCCCTCTAACATGTGTGTGGTGCAGGCATTCACACAGAATATTGTATACATAATAAATAAATATTTAAAAAAAACAGAGTTTCTCAGTTAAACTAGTGTTTGCACTTAATCTATTGTCTTTCTTGGTACTTCCAGGCAGTGTTTACTGAAGCCCTGTGCTCTCCCCTTTGATGCTGCCAGTTACACATAGTGCATAACCCAGAGGTCATATATCTATTTCCTAAAAGTTGACTCGGCTCATATCTGTAGGCTAGCTCTCAGTTTGCAGAGAGATGCTATGGCCTTATAAATAGAGCTATGCGTTGTAAAGCGAAGTAACCCACTGTTAACAATCCTCGAGCTGCAGAGAAAGCTACTCACAATCTCTTTTTATTCTCCTAGACTTATAACTTTATATTTTTTGTTTCTACATTCTTATTGTCAGAATCTACATTTTTATGTCTTTATTCTCAGACCCTTCAACCACAAAATAAGCCTCTGTGCCTCTTATGTGGTGAGATAGACCTAGATGTCAACAGCAAGAGAAACAACAGAAGCTGCACAAATATTTAAAGGCTGAACAATATACTTTCAAGTGAACAGTGGGTGATTGACGAAATCACAGAGGATATTAAACATCCTCAAAAACCACATGGAAGTGAAAGTGCACCTTAGCAGATGGTCTAGGAAACATACAGGACAGGTCTAGAGGACGTAAGTGCTCACATGAAATTATTAGTTCAGCTAGATATCGTGGGGAAGCCCTATAATCTCAGGGGGACAAAACTGAAGCAGAAGGATTGCTTTGAGTTCAAGGCCATCCTGGTTTTTATTGAGGGTCCCAGGGAAGTCTCATCTATAGAAAAAGTCTCTCTGAAAAATAATCAAGTAAATATCTACTGATGCACCTGCAGCTTTTGGAAAAACAAGAAGCCAGACTCTAATGCAGTAGAGGGAACAAATAATAAAGAATGAGAGACTGACAGTTCATAGACTCAGTCACACGGTGAGCATTTTAAAATAAAAGCAAGACTGACAAATCCCAGGCACATTACCCAAAAGAAAGAGAAGACACAAACTGTTAACACTGGGGTTGAAATGGCTGAAGTAACTGTAACAGCTTTCTAGGGAATCATTAAAGAGTATTTTAAAAACTTAGATTCAAACCAAATATGAGTGAGAACATTCCATGTTCCTCTTTTTGGGTCTGGCTTACCTCACTCAGGATGGTGTTTTCTATTTCCATCCATTTGCCAAGTTGGGTTCTTAGAGAAGCTAAATAAGAAGGAGAACCCAAAGAAAATCCTGAATATTTCTCCTGAATATTAAACTTCATCAGGCGATGAAAGGAGACAGAGACAGAGAACCACATTTGAGCACCGGACTGAAATCTCAAGGTCCAAATCAGGAGCAGAAGGAGAGAGAGCACAAGCAAGGAACTTAGGACTGGGAGGGGTGCACCCATACACTGAGACAATGGGGATCGGGAACTCACCAAGGCCAGCTGGCCTGGGTCTGAAAAAGCCTGGGTCAAAACTGGTCTCGCTGAACATAGCGGACAAGGAGGACTACTGAGACCTCAAGAACAATGGCAACGGGTTTTTGATTCTACTGGACCTAGTGGTTTTGTGGGAGCCTAGGCAGTTTCGTGGATGCTCACCTTACTAGACCTGGATGGAGGTGGGTGGTCCTTGGACTTCCCACAGGGCAGAGAACCCTGATTGCTTTTTGGGCTGACGAGGGAGGGGGGCTTGGTTGGGGGAGGGGAGGGAAAGGGGAGGCGGCGGTGGGGAAGAGACAGAAATGTTTAATAAATAAATTTAAAAAAAAAAAAAAAAACTTAGATTCAAAAAAGCTGAAAAGCCAAAAAGAAATGGATAAATTCCTAAGCACATATAGCCTACCAAAATTAAATAACCAATGCATAAACACTCAAACAGATGCAACACAAGCAACAGACAGAGGCATAGTCAAAAGTCTCCCATGAAGAAAAGCCTAAGACTGGATAAACTCACTGCTGATTTCCACTGTAGTTTAAGACAATACCAACACTTCAGGGAGAACTTAAGGGGTATAGCTGGGCACCAGTGATCTGACGGGGGGGAAATAAGGAAGAGGGAGTGGGGCCTGATCAGGAAGGGAAAGGAGGGAAAATACAGAAGAAGGGAAAAGGGTAACTAACGGTAACGAGGTCTGAAAAAGTCATAAAGAATCATGTTATCACCTATCGAACTTTAAAAACACTGTAGAACACACACACACACACACACACACCTACACACACATATACACATACATAGCTTAAACAACATTTTCTCTTCTGGGGTGACAATGTTCCCGCCCAAAGTCAAAGACTATTTAACAAACACCCCAATACAAGCAGGAGAACCCTCTTTTGAGCTGTTGGTCAGAGTTGTCCAAGAGACTACCAAAATATTACAGTCTATTGCTATTGCCCGTTGTTGCCCTCTAGAGGTAGAAGGTTAGTCCCTATTATTGAAAATGCTATGCACTTCAGACAGGGACTAGAGGCCACTAAGATTGAACTAGCTTGAATTACACCACCCCAGCCTAGGTCCAGTTTTCATGTACCAGAAGACTCCATGCAAGCTTCCAAAGGAGGGAAGGACTCAACAGTCTTCTACAGCTATGGCCACCATGAACCACAATAGTGAGCAGCATGGCACAATAACCCTAAATAGTGGCATGTATATCTTGGTGGTAATCAACGGCTCTCCAATTGGACTTAATTTAAACCTGATTAACAAGAAGGAAATCATGCCTGGTACTGCAAACACAGCCAGCTACCCGGGGCTAGTGATGTCATGGGTCCTGGAGGAGAACATACAGTTGCCACTTTATTGAACCAACATAACCCCTAACTGCATTCTAAATATTTGTCTTTATACCCACAGATAGGTGTAGTGCTCGTCCCTCATCAAAGAACCTTCTCTTTCCAATAAGCGAAGACGACTACAGAAAAGCACAACCAATCAAAATGCAGAGTTCTAGAGACCAATCCCAATGGATATGCTACAAGGCAACTCCTGCACCTAAGGTTCAGGAAGCATTGTTGAAGAGGGGACAAAAAGACTTGTAAGATTCAGAAGATCATGGAGTTTCATGTGGCATTATGTCAAAACTATAGCCATAAAGTCTCATTACACGACTGAATAACAACAACAGCAGCAGACGTGCCAAAGTGGGTGGAGGAGCCCATGGGGCCTATACAATGAACTACAGGAAACTAATAAATGCAGAGAGTGGGAGAAATAGTCTTCCCTAGAAAAGAACATACCAACTGGTCAGCCAGCCCTGAAAACATACTTACACTTAACATTCTACAGACTGAGTAAGTTATATCTAGGAATGTGTATGTGTGTGCATATGTGTGTGGGTATGTATGTGTGCATAACAGCCATTGATGAAAAAAAGCCAGGAATTTGGAAAAGAGTATGTCAAAGTTCAGAGGAAGGAAAGGGAAGGGTAAATGACGTCATTTCCTTACAGAAAGAACACTGCTGAAAATAACCACAACATCTAACCTTAAATTATGCTATGGACCATTAGTGGCAAAACAAACAAACAAAGAAAAAGCATGGGTCTGGAAGAAAACAGACATATAAACCAAAGGAACAGAATGAAAGACCCAGAAATAAGCCCAGTCACAGATGCCTAATTTGTGGCAACGGTGTCAGAAACATGCACTAGAAAATACGACAAATAACACCTGGAAAACAGGATATCTGACTGCCAATTAGATCCGTATCTCTCACCCCTCACAAAAGGTGTTTCACAATGGATCTTTAAATCCAAAACCAAAACACTGACATTGTTAAAGGAAAACACATTCAGATATGGTTATAAGCAAGAACTTTCTGAATGCAACTCTAAAGGCATAGCAAATCACCCCAAGGATTGACCAACAGGACCACATGAAATAAAAAAGCTTCTTCACAACAGAAGGAAAGCCATCAGAGTAAAGAAACAACATACAGAATGGGAAGTCTTTACCAGCTATATTCCAGACAAGCAGGGAGTTAAGATTTAGAAGATATTTTGTAAAAGTGTACAAAACAAATACTAAGACACAAATCTCTAATCATCATTTGGCCAATGGATCAGACAATTCTCAAATGATTAGTAATTTTTTTTTAAGTTTTCAAGATCCTTAACCACCTAAAAAATTCAGACTAAAACTACTTTGAATTTGAACTCACGACTGTCCAAATGACCCAGGGCAATCCAGCACAACAAACAAAAACCAACATTGGTAAGGATGTTGCTAAAGGGTAAGGCTTGTTCAATGCTAGTGTGAGTGTAAACAGGTTCAACACCAGTATGGAAGGTTCTCAAGAAAGTGAACCAGAGCCATTGTTTGGCCCAGATCTGTCACCTTGAACATGTACCCAAAGGTCTCGAAGTTCTGCCACAGATACACTGGCACATTTATGTTTGCTGTTGCTCTCCTCGTAATAGCCAGAAAATGGAACCCACCTAATTATCGGTAGATTAATGGAGAACAAAAATATGGTGCATAAACACAGCACAATTCTATTTGACTATTTGTTGTTTTTAATCTAAGTTGTTCTCTTTACCAATAAAGACTTGAGAGTCAGATGTTGGGTAAAAACCTGCTAGGTCAGAGAAGCTGAGAAACAACAAGCTGATCTTCCTTTATGGTCAGAGACCCAGCAAGAGAGCATCTCTCCACACTGTCCCAAACCAAAAAGGACCATGAATCTGTAAGTCCCTCCCTACTCCTTCCTGTGCATCTCTCTACCCATATTCCTGGATCCTCCCTACTCTCTATGGCCAATTCTTGTCAACTGGTCACTGGCTCCACTCCCTGATCCAAAGTTAGTTTTATTAACATGGTCTCAGAGTTTCACAATGTGATCAAATATCTCACAGCAGCTATTTATTTTTTAAAAAAAAATGAAACCATGACAATTGCAAGAAAATAACTGGAACTAAAAATGTTTAGACTTCCGTGAAACAACTCAAGCTCAGAAAGACAAGGAGCCCATGTTTTTTTCTCACATGCAGATTGTAGAATTTAATTATGTATGTGTACATGCATGTATGGAGGTATTGACATATATGTCTTGAAACTAGGAAAAGGACCATGAAAGGAGAAAGAGGTGTTAGAGTTGGGGAGTGAGAGGGCAGAGTGGAGGCTGATGGGAGAAGGAAGAGAGAGGACCAGTGGGGATGGGCATAAGGGGCTGATGAGTGGAGTGACTAAGAAGGTTCAACAGAAGCAAGATATGGATGAACAAGTCAGAACAAAATTCATGACTTTGCATGATAATTTTTAAAAGTAAAATAATTATTTTAGGTGTAATGAGATTATCTCAAATGAAGAATTGGGATCAAATCCAAGTGCTTATGCATGCCAGGCAAGTGGTTTACCACTAAAGTATACCTTAGCCTAAAAAAATATTATCAACAAACTAGTGCCATCTAGTCATATATATGAATTATATCAGTAGTACACAATTTGTTTAAATCCTCAATTAAAACCTGGTGCCCACAAAGTCTGCGATAGTCTCTGGCAAATGCCTCTGATTCCCTGTGCCCTTGGCCTACAGGAGGGCAGATATGCTGTTGTCTCCTCTCTCCCCTATGGGTGATGTAAGAGTGTAGCCATAACAGCCAGTGTTTTCATCAAGATTAAACTTTGCACTTTGAACTAATAGTCCTTAATAGACATAAAATATTGAAAAGGGCATAATAAGCTATAAAATATGTATTTGGGGGCTAAAAAGATGATACTGTCTATTCCTCCAGAGTACCTGGTTTCAACTGTCAGTATGCACAAGGCAATTCAAAACAGCCTTTGACTCACAGGAGATCTTGTTCCCTCTCTGGTATCAGTGAGCACCAGGCACACACATACACACATACAAACACACAGACACACACACACACAGAGAGAGAGAGAGAGAGAGAGAGAGAGAGAGAGAGAGAGAGAGAGAGAGAGAACCCATACACATTAAAAAATAAAAAAATAAGACTAACATGACATAAAAAATAGATTATCTCCAGATGCATGCCCGATAACCACTTAGCAATTTTGCAATCCCTTGCCATTACTCCTTTCAGCACTCATCCTGGGTTTGTTCTTCTTGCCTGTTTCCCTGACAGGTGTCAGAAATTACTTTGAAGACATCTTAGGAAGTCCAGATCTTGAGTTTCCTCTGGCTAATTAAGTATTCAGGTTTCCCAAGTAACCAGCCCTCCCTGACTATTGCTCCAGTTTCTTCGCTGGGGCTCTGCACTTGGAGTACAGTGCCAGGCTCCTCACAAGCATCCTGCTCCTCCCACCCCTGGCAGCGCTCCAAGCTCACCTCATAGCACTCTGCTTCCCCCAACACAGCTGGATGACCCTTGTTAAAAGATGAATCTGACCATCACCAGCCCTGCCTAGAACTGACCCACACAGCTCCTGCACTTCACATTTACCTATATTCTGGATGCTGCCTGCCCCGAACTTCAAGTCCCTACACACTGGTCCTACGCGCCTCCTGTCCCACCACACTGCCTTCCTGCTGCCCAGTGCTTTTCTTGGTCCCTCTCCTTTTGCAACTTCTATCTGCCTGGTTCTTCATCAACCTGTAAATCTCTGCCAACTCCCTGATCACCTGCTGATGAGGCTACTACTGTGCCACCTTCAACTGTGCCCATACCCTTCTTCAGAGTTCCCATTATACATTCCCTGACTTGCTGATTTATTCCTGCTTGCTTCCTGTTTTCTTACTGGCATGTCACCTTCCTTGTCTAATTCTTTCTATCTTGAACACTCACAACAGTACCTAGCACACAGTAAAAGCTCGATAGGTGTTCGTTACAGCGGAACATAAACACAACCTACATACGTAAAACTCCCAGATGCCATCCTGAGGCATAAATGCGAAACCAGCTCTAGTGTGTAATAGATGGCCCAAGCCACCGGATGACCAGGTAGTGACTTGAGCACTGTTTCTGAGTTGCTCTGGAATAGTGTTGCTGGAAGCGCTTTGTGTCCCAGCTGGTAAACTATGTGAAGCACTTACCCTTCCCACACAAATTGAGGGGTGCAGAGTGCAGCAGGAATCTGCACCACCAGCCTTCCTTGGCCTCCTGGCTTGCAGAAAGCATATGTGGAATCGCTCAG
This sequence comes from Alexandromys fortis, assembly GCF_014885135.2. Taxonomy (NCBI): domain Eukaryota; kingdom Metazoa; phylum Chordata; class Mammalia; order Rodentia; family Cricetidae; genus Alexandromys; species Alexandromys fortis. The sequence goes on along the minus strand of NW_026067954.1, from coordinate 7,823,333 downwards.
CCTTCAGAATCATGTTCTAATAGAGATACGTGTGTGTATGTTTATGTACATGCATACATGTGTCTTTCTGTGCGAGTAGATGTACGATAGCTTCTGTCTTTCTACAGAACCTTGAATAATACATGCAGAAGCATGTCGTGCCCTTACTAAAAGACCGAGACAGGTGATGGAACAAAATGCCGATTAAAAATACTATCATCTTTTGCGTTGAAATAGTTAAGAAGCATTGTTTCGGAGTTCTGCCTGCAGTAAAAACCAGCCTTACGATGATAGCAGCCCATTTTGTTTTCTGCACAGCCAATAAAGGGTCCTTGAAACGCAAAAATTAAGCAATAAGGTGTGACAGAGAGTGCTGTGATTGTATGGTAATGAACTTCAGAGGCATCAAAAGTTTGATATATTGCTAAGCACAACCATTTCCCTTGGGTATAATTAAAGTCTGCAAAGCCTGCCCCGGAGTCATGGATAGAAACAACCCTCCCTGTAGATAAATATGGTTCCCACTACTGCCTGAGTGCTATGGTGCCATTCAATTACGCCTCACCAGGAAAATGTAACTGAAACGGATTCAGAACTAGAGTTTTTGGAACAATCAGAGCAGCCCACAAGATTAACCCTCATTCCTACAGTGCAACTACATCAAATTAATGAGAACAACCACAATTAGTATGGTTACAGACAGTACAGTAACAACAAAGGCTTCTAAACACCTGTCAGCCCAGATCATCTCTTAGGCTGTGAAGGTCTAGAAATAAGCCCATTAAATATTTAACATCTAAATATTTCAACCAGAATGGATTAAATGAGCAGAAATTAGGTATGAACAGTCAGACCTGTTTAGCATCTTATAGAACCTAAATTTGAACACACTGTGGTTTGTTTTGTTTTCTCTTATAGAAACATGCTATAACAAGGACCTTTCAAAACAGATTGTTTCTAAAGTAGTCCCTGCATGCCACCGTCCTGCATTGTCCCCTAGTATGTGCAACTGAGCAAAAGAATTCATTTTGAAATAAATTTGCATATACACATAAGGATAGCATACTTTGTGACACATAAAAATCTCATTTCTTAATGAAATCATGGCTCTCGGTGCCTGGGAAGGATGGGGAAGGAGTGCTGGGGAGAGGATGGCTGGTGGGTATGAGCAGCAGTCAGGCAGGAGGCTGGCAACACCTGCTTGAAGAGTAAAGGGGGTTTTTAAAGCCTCCGAACACAGAAAGATGCAATGGCATAGGTATCAGCCACCCTGATGTGTTCACCCCACACTCTTTACATGTGCCTCATCATGCCATGCCCCATAAGTATGTAGAGCTACTGTGTGTCAACTAAAACTATAAATATGATTGCAAAACTGCATTCCTTTCATAAATTGTTTTGCATTGTTGAAAATGAAAATAACAGCAGCCATCAGAAGCATGAATTTAAATGTCAGTGGTTAGATGAAAGCAAACTCAAGTGTAGGTCATTGGGTGTGGCTCATTATTAAAACTGCAGTCCTGGGCTCGACAGTTAAGAGCACATGTTGATGAAGAGGACCAGCCAACGCTCAATTCCCAGCACCCACATCAGGCAGAACACAAGCGCCTGGAGCTCCAGCTTCAGGAAGCTGATACATCTCTCAACTCCTTGGGCACATTCACAGACACACACACATACATAAATAAATAACAAAAGTTCAAATAAAAGTAAATGATAAATAAAACACTGCACCCTTGAGATCTGGTCTAATGTAAAAGAGGTTTTCTTTCCTCTTATTGAAAATAGATTCTTTTCTCATACAATATATCCTGGTTATAGTTTCCCCTAATTCTATTCTTCCCAGTTCCTTCCCCATCGGACCCACTTCCTGTTAGAAAAAGCTGCTTGTTGGTTCCTGGCAGCCCTGCTAGCTTAGACCCAAAATAATCACACAGAAACTGTACTAATTAAATCATTGATTGCCCCATTATCTCTAGCTTCTTATTGTGTAATCTCTTACATATTAATTTAACCCATTTCTATTAATCTGTGTATCGCCATGTGACAATGGCTTACCAGCTAAAGTTCCCAATATCTGTCTCTGGTGGTTCCATGGCTTCTCTCTTACTCTACCTTCCTCCTCCCATATTATAGGCAAAGTCAGTTCTTTATTCATTAATCAATAAAAGCAAAACATAGATAGAAGGACCTCCCACACCAACTCCCTTTTTGTCTCTCTTTAGAAAAGAACAGGGTTCTAAGAGATAGCACCAAACAACACAAAATAAAACATGACAGGATGAAGAAAAAAACTATTATATCAAAGTTGAACACAGTAATACAACAGGAGGAAAAGAGTCCTAAGAATAGGCAAAAGAATCTGGGACTCACTCATTGTTACAGTCAGGAATCTCATAAAAACACTAAGCTAATAGCTATCATAAATATATACACTAAGGACCTGGTCCAGATCCATGTAGGTCTGATGCTTGCTGCTTCAGTCTCTGAGGTCGTATGTGTCTTTCTGAACCATTGCCCTAGAACATCCTGAAGGAAGGACAGATTGTAGGTCTAAGATTTTGTAGCTGGGCTGGTGTTTATAATTCTCTCACAGCTGCTTGTAGAATACCTTCCTTCCCACACCAAAGACACTAGAATGTAGGCATGAAGGCTCCATGCAGGCACCAGCACAACTTCTCCACTTTTGGAGAGTTGTGTGGGTATGGCCTCAGCAATGAGGCCCTGCTGTCAGTTTGCAGAGAGCAACCCACAGTCTTAGTGAGAGCTTGGGTTGTTTGGGGATTTCCATGGAAACTCTTGACCAACAATTCAATTGAATGCAACCCAGTGTTGCTACTGAAGACAGAAGTTTCTGTTCCACCTGGTACCACAGCCATTCATTCTCAATAAATGCACATAGGCTTATTTTAATTATAAACTGTTTGCTTATTAGCTTAGGCTTATTATTAACAGCTCTTTCAACTTAAGTTAATTCATAATTCTTGTCTATGTTTAGTCATGTAGCTTGGTACCTTTTCTCAGTGAAGCATTGCCATCTTGCTTCCTCTGCAACTGGCTGGTGACTGACTCTCTGCCTTTCCTCTTCCCAGAATTCTCCTAGTCTGGAGATTTTTCAGGGGGTCTTCCTCAATCAAACCTTATTTTTTTTAACCCACAGTGAAGCCACAGCCTCTCATTTCCTGTGAAAACAAAAACAAAACCTCCTCTCCAAAGTATCTTTTGACTTAAATTTTGAAGTCAAGGCATTTTCAAAATGTAGAGGTTGGATTAATCCAGCGACATTCATAATCAAATGTCTTTTAGCAGCTGTTGCTCCTTTCTCAGCAGTCAAACAATTCAAAGACAACACAATAGCATACAGTAGCCAGACTTTCTGTGTATTTTCCATCTTTACATATCTTTAATTGTTTTACTCTATTTCTTTTATTTTTTAATTTTTGGAATTTTTGAGACAGAGTTTCTCTGTGTATCTTTGACTCTACTGAAACTTGCTCTGTAGACCAGGCTGGGCTCTAACCCACAAAGATCTGCCATCCTCTGCCTCTCAAATGCTGGGATTAAATGCATGTGCCACCACACCTGACTACACTATTTCTTTTGTCAATGTGTTCTTTAGTAAATGATGGGGCTTCTAAGTTTAACAGATGTCATCAGGAGAGTCATGCAAGTGACAAAAAGTATGTCTCGAGAACTGCATTCGCTCATCACCCACGGTGCTGGGGGCTTGCCTCAGGCCCAAGAAGGAAAAATGAGACCTTTTAACTCAGAACCCAGCTGATACTGAAGACCACGTGTGTGTGCATGATGGCTTCCTGTGTTGGACTGGTTTTTACTCATTTTTTATTCTTACTGTGTTTAGTTTTTACATTTTGTTTGCAGTTGACTTTACTTCTGAAGTCATGGGTTGATGCTTGAAGACAGGGTCTCACCGAGTAATAATCAAGCCTAGATTATCTCCGTATACACTCATCACTTCTTTGCATTTTATGTATTCAAAATTATCCCTACCATGTTGCTAAAATATTCAAAACAAGATTCTCTTATACTAAAAACGAGACTCATTGGACACGGTGGCACTTGTTTGAAACTCAGGAGGCTAAAGTGGCAGGATGTAAGATTGGAGAATAGCTTAGACTACAGACCTGTTTAAGACCTGTTTAAAAAACAAAATCAAACAGCAACAACAAGAAGAAAAAAAAAACTAACTAACTGAAAACACAAGAATCTTCTTGGGAAGTGAAAGTTTCCATCAACAAATACAGAGTAACATTTCAAAACTTGCGTTATGATATCACATTCTAAAGGGTGCTGGATATCAACCAAAGGTCTACTCTACTAAATTTGGAAAGTGTAACCTCCAATATCTCTCCCTTCCTGATGATGCAGACGGCACATTCGTATATTAAATTTCTGAAATACATTATAAAACAAGTCTCCTTAAATCCTGCCTTCAAGCATAGGTTTCTTGTTCTCATTTTATCTCCCTCTTTCTAGTTTACTTAGATACTTATTACTGTGTGGGAGTCGCGGGATGCATGCTCCACCGCTGTGAAGCCTGGAGGTAAGTTTTAGGTTCTGTGTTACTCTGTTTCTTCATGAAGAACTTGCACTTGGCAGGAACAGGGAAACATGTGGAGGAGCTAGTTACCACAGCATGAGGCCAGCATCAAAAAGAACTGGTTCTGAACCAGAAGCTAACAAGTGAAATGCCATTGTTGTGATAAAAATTTCTGAAATTAGCAAATCGTAACTGATGAAGCCGAAGGCAGCTCAGAAGAAACCAGAGGGGGACAAAGGTGCTAATCCTATACATGGCCTGCTAAGCACGATACTAACTCTAACAATGCAATGAACAAGTTCAACAGAATTAAGGCTAAAAAGTCATAATGGAAAATAATGTCGGTGAGATTGTCACTTTCTCCAGGAGCCGATGAAGACCCAGAATAAAAATAAGTTAGTTTTGATCTCCTTGCCCTGCTGTTTATCCAACTCAATACAAACAGAAAAGCTGCTGACAGATTCAGGGCACACCTTCCAGCCGTTATAAGAGCCAACTGCTCCGCTACCCTTGTTCCCCATTTCATCCCAAATGCTTACAACTGCCATGACCTCGCTCTGTCTGCACCTTCCCGAGGAACTCCAGGACACCTCTAACAAGAAGGCAGCCCCAGTCAAAGTTATGACTTACCACTGCCCCCTGTATCTTACAATACGTGTTCCAGGTTTTCACTAAATCTCCTTTGTTGCTTGGTTTTGCAACGTCTAGCTGCTTCACTCTATTCTAAATTTCTGTATATTAGTCTGCACTCTGTAGAAATTGAAACAATGAAGACTCAACTATGTAAACACCAGTATCCTGGGCCAGGCAACTCCATGTTCAATCCCTGATACTTTTGATAAAATTTGTCACTTTTGATTTAGAATTTCAAAATTCTCAGATCCTTAGCTTGCCCATTTTTTTAATCATAAAACTTTCCACGAGAAGACTGAAAAGTGGCAAATGTGTGACTCTCCCAAGACTTTCCCCACTCTTTGTTTAATCCAGTATCAAATCATGTTAAAATAGAATTGTTTTTAGATCACCTTAGTTCAATATTTCTTATATTTTTTGGGGTCCTCTCACCTAGTAATGGGAGTAACCTCACAGAGTACATAATCACCTTCTTGTTCTGCAACATGAAGATGTTTTATACTAGTATGAATTCTTCTTATTTATGTTTCCAAACAGGGAAAACAGGCCATGTAGATACTGAGTTCTGGGAGATGGAGGTCAGGGTAGGCTAAAATGCCTAAATAAATCTGTAAGTGGCTCATAAATAATTGAACCGACAAACAAGCGAGCTCAATTATACCAAAAAATGATTGCTTGGTGCCCCATATTATATCATTTGTGGTTAAAAAATATTGAAGTTAAATATAAATTTAACCCCACTTCCCCCTGCTTATGGTTTTCAAAAAGGCCTGTCTGGAAAGGTGAAATTTTCCATGCTTGATTTCAGCCTAAAGAGTGGAGGAATGTAGAGAAAATATTTGGCAGACTAGTGATTCATGGAGGGTGAAGAGTGTTTTTAATTTTATCATAACAAAATTATTTGGAGAAAACAAAGTCAATGGAAAGTATTTACATTTACTACCTTGATTTGTTACATAGTAAGAAAGTCATCAAATAAATGTTTATTTTCACTCTAAGAAAAAAGTCCATACCACTTCATGATAAAAATCTTGACGAGATTAAGGATACAAAAAAACATACCTAAACATAATAAAGGCAATATATGGGAAGACAACAGCCAATATCAAACTAAATGGAGAGAAATTCAAAGTGATTCCACTAAAATCAGGAACAAGACAAGGCTGTCCACTCTTTCCATATCTATTCAATATAGTACTCGAAGTTCTAGCTAGAGCAGTAAGATAAAAAAAAGGCAATCAAAGGGGTACAAATTGGAAAGGAAGAAGGAAGACATTTACCATTCGCAAATGATATGATAGTATACATAAATGACCTGAAAATTCTGCCAGGGAATTCCTACAACTGATAAACACCTTCAGTAATATTAAGATTAATAAGATTAATATAAGATTAACCCCCCCCCCCAAAAATCAGTAGCTTCCTATATACAGATGATAAACAAATTGAGAAAGAAATTTAAAAAAATCACCATTCACAATAGCCACAAACAACATAAAATATCTTGGAATAACTCTGACCAAGTAAGTGAAAGACCTGTATGACAAGAATGTTAAACCTTTAAATAAAGAAATTGAAGAAGATATTAGGTAATTGAAAGATCTCCCATGCTTTTGGATAGGTAAGATCAACATAGTAAATATAGTAATCTTACTAAAAAACAATCTACAGATTCAATGAAATCCCCATCAAAATCCCAACACAATTTTTCACATACCTTGAAAGAACAAGATTCAACTTCAAAAAAACCCAGGATAGTGAAAGCAATCGTTTACAATAAAGGACCTTCCAGAGGCATCACCATCCCTGACTTCAAAGCTTTACTATAGAGCTATTGTAATGAAAACAGCTTTACTGGCACAAAAATAGACAGGTAGATTAATGAAAACAAATTGAAGACCCTGATATTAATCCACATACCTATGAACACCTGATTTTTTTATAAAGAAGCTAAAATTATACAATGGAAAAAAAGAAAGCATCTTCAACAAATGGTGTTCACATAACTGAATGTCAACATGTAGAAGAATAAAAATAGATCCATATCTATCCCCATACACAAAACTCAAGTCTAAATGGATGAAAGACATCAACATAAATCCAGCCACACTGAACCTTATAGAAGAGAAAGTGGGAAGTAGCCTTGAATGCATTGGCACAGCAGACCATTTCTTGAATATAACACCAGTAGCACAGACACTAAGATCAAATGGGACCTCCTGAAACAGAAATATTTGCAAGGCAAAGGACACAGTCAACAAGACAAAATGGTAACCTACAAAATGGGGGAAAAATCTTTACCAACACCACATCTGACAGAGGGCTGATCTCTAAAATATACAAAGAACTCAAGAAACTCGATATTAAAATATCAATAATCCTATTTTTAAAATAGGATTTTTAAACAAATAAACAAAGAATTACCAACAAAGGAATATTAAATGGCTGAAAGGCACTTAACAGTTCAACATCCTTAGCCATCAGGGAAATGCAAATCAAAGTTACTCTGAGATACCATTTTATGCCTGTCAGAATGACAAAGATCAAAAACACTAAAGAAAGCTTAGGCTGGAGGGGATGTGGAGTAAAGGAAGCACTCCTCCACTGCTAGTGGGAGTGCAACCTCGTACAACCACTTTAGAAATCAGTATGGCAGTTTCTCAGAAAATAGAAAATAAACCTACTGCAAGAACTAGCAATACCCAAAGGATGCACACTTATACCACAAGGACACTTGCTCAACTACGTTCATAGAAGCATTGTTCATAATAGCCAGAACCTGGAAGCAACCCAGATGCCCCTCAACCAAAGAATGAGTAAAGAAAATGTAGTAAACTTACCTAATAGAGTATTACACAGTAGTAAAAAAAAAAAAAAAAAAAAAAAAAAAAAAAAAAAAAAAAAAAAAAAAAAAAAAAAAAAAAAAAAAAAAAAACAATGGCAGACAAATGGATACAACTAGAAAAAACCATCCTGAGTGAGGTAACCCAGACACAAAAAGACAAACATGGTTTGTACTCACTCATAAGTGGATATTAGACATAAAGCAAAGGATAACCAGCCTACAGTCTACAACCCCAGAGAAGACAGGAAACAAGGAGAATCCTAAGAGAGACATACATGGATCCCCCCAGGTAAGGGATGTAGACAAGATCTCCTTAGTAAATTCATAGCATGGAGGGGACCGGAAAGGTGGTAGTAGAGTGGGAATGGGAGAAGGGGTGTGGGTAGGAGAACATGAAGGATTGGGAAGGTCAAGTTGGATGAAGGATGGAGAGGGAGAACAAGGAAAGAGAGGGAGCCATTATAGGGTTAGTAAGAAACCAGGCACTAGGGAAATTCCCAGGAACTCACAAGAATGACCCCAGCTAAGAATCCAAGCAACAGTGGAGAGGTTACCTGAACTGTCCTTCCCCTGTATTCAGATTGATCACTACTTAATTGTTATCATAGAACCTTCTTCTAGTAACTGATGGAAGCAGATGCAGAGATCCACAGCTAAGCACTGGTCTGAACTCCTGGAGTCCAGTCATAGTGAGGGAGGAATAATATTTATGAGCAAAGGGGCCAAGACCATGTTAGGGTAACCCACAGAAACAGCTGACCTGAACAAGTAGGATCTCACTGACTCCAGACTGACAGTGGGGAAACCTACATAAGATCAAACTAGGCCCCCTGAATGTGGGTGACAGTTGTGTGGCTTGGGCAGTTTGTGGGGCCACTATCAGTGGAACCAGTATTTATCCCTAATGCATGAACTGGCTCTTTAAAGTTCATTCCCTATGGTAGAATACCTTTCTCAGCCTGAATACATTGGGGAGGGCCTTGGTCCTACCTCACGTGATGTGACAGATTTTGTTGACTCGCTATGGAAAGCCTCATTCTCTCTCCTCTGAGGAGTGGATGGAGGGGGGGGGGAAAGAAGGTGGAGGAAGTAAGAGAAGGGAAGAAGGGAAGGGAAGGGGAACTGGAATTGATATGCAATGTAATATTGCTTTGAAAATAAAAAAATAATAAAATAATACATGTTGTGACTGGGCAGTGGTGGCACATGCCTTTAATCCCAGCACTCAGGAAGCAAAGGCAGGTTGATTTCTGAGTTTAAGGCCATCCTGTTTTACAGAGACTACACAGAGAAACTCTGCCTCAAAACAAAACAAAACAAAAATCCATGTTGCTGTAAATACATAGTAATAATATTAATTATATTTATGATTGCCTTAGAAATCATTTTTTAAGAAAAAAATCTTATTCCATTCTATTGATAACAGAGAAAAATAACAACCAATGAAACACATATTAAAATATATTTAAACAGTTATTCTGGAATAAAACTGAACATTGAGATCAACCGCAACATACCTCTACCTGCCTCTGGAGTGAACACTGTTTCTTGTATGGTAGTGGAGAAAAAAGGAGTACAATCTGCCTCCAAAATAAATTCTAAACAATTTGTAGCCACTCACTGTATTTTGGTGTTGTCTGAATATGTCATTATTTTATTAACCTATCTCTGCCTCAAACAAGAAGCAAGAAAGTCAACTACACTAAATGATCTAGTCTGGAGCTTGGGGTAACACTGGACCATACCATTTCTCAGATCCCAAGTCTTTACACTTCTTCATAAGGTTCCCCAAGACTGGTCCCACCCGAGCATCCCACTTGCTCAGGTCACCACTATATTCTCTTTCATGAGGTAGCTCTTAGCAGTGTGATCTGCTCCTTTTTCAAATGATCGAGTTTCTAAGGAGTCAAACCCACTGAGAGTGTTCTTTCCTACCAAACTGATGGTCTAGAAAGCAAGCCTATTAGATCTGTCCTGTGTGTGCCCGCTCCATCATTTCCTGTTCCATCGTGGCCCACTCCATGGTGTCCTGTGGTGGAATAACCTGAAAACAAAAGACGTCCTTTTGTGTACTCTGTGCTAAAAAAAAAAAAAAAAAAAAAAAAAAAAAANAAAAAAAAACAACTATAAATGAGCTGTAAAAATGAAATAGCAAATCAAAAAATGATAATTCTACTTAAAATGTGATATTGGATGCTTTCTTCCAATATATGAATATCTATTTACAGGATAATTCAAACTCATAAAGTATCGAACATATAAGTAGAAGCAATAGGAAAAAAAGGTGGTTTGTTTTTTTTTTTTTGCCTTTGAGGAAGAATTTACAAATGACTTGAGAAGCCAAGAAAAATGAATTGTGGTTCATAAGGAGAGAGCAAATTCCCTCAGTCTTGGGAAACTTCAAAGAGAAGCTGGATTACCAACTGGGGCATCATGGGAGAAACTCAACACTTGAGCTGGCCCCTATCTTGTCAGTGGCGCCATCATACCTTGGGTCTCGGGCTTAGCCGACTTGCAGTCTAGAGACATTCCTCCTTGATTTTAGACCTTTGGTGTTCAGGCAGCTGCTAACACCGAAAATTCCTTTAAAGAAAGGTTTGAATCTTCAACAGAGTCATCCTTATCTCTCCTTCCAAACATTATTTGAAAATGTGTTTAAAGCCTTCACTGGAGGTAGCCACTGAAGGGCTGGCAGGGTAGAACCTTTAACTGGGAAGATAAGTAGTCAGAAGATAATTGCACTAGGAAATCAGAATGTGTCCTCAGTAAGATGCCATTTTTCAAAAATCAATCTAACATGGCCAATTAAAGTGGTGGGGAAGAGTAAGCCTTCAGAGAGATAAATACACCGGGGCCTTCTTGGCTTTGAAATAAATGGCACCCTAATACTTACAGAAGGTTCTCGGGAAATTTTTCTCTGACACTGAAATAAATACGTGTGATTCATCATCGCAGAATTAGGAACCAGAGCTTGACTATTTGCTTTCCTCTCTCTGCAGTTCACAGCCTTGATTTTCCACACCTACGAGCAAGCAAAATTCTCAGAGTGGAGGCCACCCCAACCCAGCACCAACCTCTGTACTGATGGAAGGGAGAACCCCACTTCTATTTCTTATCTCCACTTCTTTGCCTTTCCCAGTATCCGGATAAATCGATTTGAAAGGGGAAGGAGAAAGCACGGTTTCGAGAGATGTTATGACGAAATGCTAGTTTGAAACTGCCTTTCACTGTGAGGACTCCGCCGTCTCTGCTCCTTCCCTGGAAAGCGTCTCCTAATAAAGGCCACTGAGTCACCACGCTGTTGGCACCATTTCTAGTCTGTTTTCTTATTTCCCCCGGGTACGTCATATGGTCACGTAATCTCTCCGTGCTAGATACTGTAAATTTACAGGCAAACACCAGAACTTACAAAGCTGAAAACATCTCAACGTTTTCAACTTAGCAGTCATGCCCACCAGTCTCAAATGCCCCCAGAGGCAACCATCCCACTTTCCCATTATCTATTTGGCACCTTCAACATTTGAATTTGTGTGCCTGAATTTTATGCAAAAAAAGAAATGCTTGGCTACTGACTTGGGAGGGTGTATGGCTATTCGCTGCAGACTGACAGCAGAGGGTGTCTTATGTCCACCGCTTGCTTTCTGACATCCCAAACAGTGTGAAACTGAACTCTGTAAGGGGTTGGCAAATACTTAAGGGTCAAGAAAGGAGCCACACGATTATCTGTGAAGATCTGGATGCCTTAGGAGCCGCTTGTCCATGCACGCACCATAGACTGCACAAGCAACTTTGTTCTGCCTTTGCTCTAAAATCCTTGCTTCCTTATTATGCTCTAATAGCTGGAAACATTTTTTTATAAACAGGTTTAAAATTTTTATTTCATGTTTTACAGAGGGCAGGGATTGGTGGAAGAACGACTATAACTTTGTTAGGGCTAAAGGGGGCTCTTTTTTTCATCTAACTAGGTCCTGGGTTTGATTATGAGCTCCCTGAAGGAGAATGCAGCGAGCATTTTACATTCTCGGCACACACAGGAAGAAATCTTTTAATGAGGAGAGCACACACACACATGCACATACACACACACACATATGCACACACACACACATGCACACACACACATTGTTTTCTAGAGAGTTCTCATGGGAATGGGGGTGTCCATTTAAATAAACATGAATCGAACTCAGCAATACAATTTTGGATGTGCTTCCCCCTGTGTTGAACTGTTGTAAGATTTTGAGGCTGGGAGGCTAACACTTAGAATGGACCAGTCAAGAACAAAGACAACGGGAGAAACCTGGCATCGCAGGAAGGCCCAGGGAGAGAGGATCCCAACTGCAAAGGTGTAATTAGAAATTGACAGCTTTCTCACCAGCATGACCGCAACAAGGGCATTTCTCGCCAAGCCCTTCCTCTCTCATCTCTGACCTTCTATCCACCATGTCTCTCTCTTAAATCCCTTCACCTTCCTGGCCTGTGTTTCCCTCTATGGCTGGGAATGGATTCTCACTCACACAGCTATCCACAAATGCACTGCTCCCCACCAGAGCCGGTTCCATTTAACGCATGCAGACACACAGGCACACACCCATGCATGCTGCATGCACGGGCATCCTATTCCAGAAAAGCTATCTCAGATACAGTATACCCTCACATTTAAAAGAACAGAAACCGTATGTATGTGGGAATTTTCATTGAAAGCTAAAAATATTTCCATGAGAAAGAATGGCTTTCAGAAGGCTTGTCTCCTGTCACAAAAATTCAGCTGTTCTCAATTCTCATCTTCTCGGCACATTGTACGGTCAGCCTCTTTCATTTATATATCCAACTCCCAAGCAAGAGGTCAAATCAGGCTTTGGGGGGCAAGGCTGTACCTGAATTCAATTTTCTCCTTTATTCTTATCCTCCATGGCACAAGGCTACTACAACACTGTTTTTGTTTTTGTTATAATGTAGTCTGTGAGCTGGCATGCCATTCTTCTCCAGAAACCTGTGCAGTCTTCATGGCTCTGCCTTAGCATCTTGGCGTCGGTCAATGACTAATTTCTTAGAGAAATGTATGGCCCATCTGTCATCACACAAAAGCAGAGCTGGCCACATCTCCTATGAGAGTTCCAAAGAGCTCCTGCCAAAAGTGTCTGCCGCTCTCTGTATCTGAGCGAATCCTATCAATAGACGTTCCTGAGCCAAGGAATGATAGGGAGACCAGCGAGAAGCTATGAAAATAGTGTGTTTAACAATTCTGAAGACACTCCCAAAAGAAAAGCACTCCGTCATCCATCTTGCAGATAGCTGGAGACACAAAGCATCGAGTCATATGAGTGATTCTTTTTAACTCACTACTTTCCACTATTTCATTAGTCAAATGTCTAAAAGAAGCTGATTTAATATTTTTAAATGGCCTGAAATATCAAAACGATCATTTGTCAAGGACAAGTTCCTTCATTTAGACAGCTGCATAGGAGTCTTTTCCCAAAGGAGCTGCTATTACTGCAGGCCAGCATTCCTCTCAAAACTAAATGCTGTGCTATCTAAGCGTTTTCTCTTCTACACATTAATATATGAATCGATAGAATTTTTAGTAAGTTTTAATCAAGGACTCAACGCATCCACAAATAACTCTAATTCACATTCAACTCCTTAAGTATCTCTTGTTCTTTTTACTTTTCTTGAGGCAGTGAAATTTGACGGCAAAGGCACATGAGCTCAGGAATTCATTTCAAGCTCAAACTCAAGGTCCCATTATTTATGGTATAGTTAGGGATACGTTCCTTAATCACCAGAGCCATGGTTTCTTCATCTGTAAATTGTAGGTAATAAAATCAATCTTGCTGCTAAGAAGATTCTAAGAGGTAACAGCAGTAAATCACCCTCGCAGAGCTTGGCATGCAGCATACATTAACAAAATTGCTCTTAGACACTTAAAACAGAACACTGTGTATCGGCTTAAGCATTCAAAATTGTCAAAAATAACTCTCAGAGAATACTCTTATAAAACTTAGTGATCACCCATTCAAGAATTTCTATATATTACCATGGCAATAACAAAAGTTAAACTCTGCTCACAAACTAAACTTTAAATCATCGTATTTGGGGGTTTAAATGAGAGATGACTATAAAACCACATTTAGTTATCCAAATTATCATTGGGTGGATAGTATTACTAAAGCAGACCCTAAGCTGAAATGAAGAAGCATGGGCAAAGGTCATCCCTGGAAACACTAGAAATGGAGAGGAAGCTGCCAGTGGGAAGTCCGGTTAGGAACCACCTCATGCCAAGTATGACCCTTAGCTTTGTCCTGCAGGGAATCCCTGGGGTACTAATTCTGTGCCATGAGTTCTGCCAAGGAATCTAGACTTAGACTCATTGGTCCTTCTGCTATGACCTACAGATCCTACAATAGAAAACCCAGAAAGGTTCAGGTTCTGTGACACAGGGACAAAACCACTCCAGTGGTTCAAATGCAAGAGTAGCAGTGAGTTGCCATAAATACATAATAATAAATAAATAGTTTTTTTTTTTTATAAAAGCACAAGAGAGTTAGAGAAGCACAGTTAGGGAGGAAGGAGAAGTCTCACAGTAGTGACCAGCTATAGAGGCATCTAAGGGAGCCTGACTGGAGCACTGATGTGGTCCACACAAGAAGCCCAGCATCCATAGCTTTTTTTGAGTCTGTAAGAATAATTTTAGCTACCAAGTAAAGATATGAACCAGCATGTTTTTCCTGGCTACCTGTTTCACAATCATTTATAACCATTTGCTTGAAGACTGAAACATTCTAGCCTGATTTAATCCATTTTTTTCTATTTCTGCTTTTGTTGCCTGTATCTTTGGGGGTCAGACTAAAACATAATCATAGCCCAAACCAGTTGCAGAGAGTTTCTCTCACTTGTTTTCTTAGAGCAGTTTTATAGTTTCAGGCCTTGTGATTAAGTCTATAAACCAGCCAGAGCTGTTTTCGTATATTCTGGGATTAGGAACCAATTTCATTCTTATGTCTGTGTTTGGTTGGTTGGTTTATTTATTCATTGTTCAGAGACTGTGTCTTCCTCTAGACGAGATTAGCCACCAGCTCACGGTCCTCCCATATCAGTGGACAAGTGCTTTGATTACAGACATGGTCCACTATATCTGGTTTCTTCTGCTTATTTATATTTTCTCAATGCTATTAAAGAAACTATATATCTTGTAAAGTGTTATTATCCAAAGCATATAAGGAATTCAAAAATTCAATAGCGAAACTAAACTAACACTATTAAAAATAGACAAAGGACCTGAATATACTATTTCACAAAAGAAGACATAAAAACGACCAACAGGTGTATGAAAAAATGTTCACCATCACTCATCATCAAAACCATAAGATACCACTTCATATCTGTTGGAATAGCTTTTATCAAAATGACCACTGATAAGATAAAGATTCAGAAAAAGGGAAACAAACACTGGTGAGAATTTGAATTATTATAAATATTATAAAAAGCACTACGGAGACTCCTCAGGAGATTAAAAATATAAGTAGCATACAGCTAGAAATTCAGCCTCAAGGTATCTGTACAAAGGAAATTGAGAGCGGCTATACATGCACTCCTGTGTTCAGTGAGGCTCTGATATGAATAACCAAGAAATGGAATTAACCTAAGTCTCTACAAGTGAATAAATGAGCCAAGAAAAGGTGGTGCATTTATGCCATCAAATGGTTTATCTTTTGAAAAGAAGGGAAATCCATCATTTTTAGCAACACAGGTGAACCTATGCTAAGTGAAACAAATGTGCAGAAAAGTAATTCCTGCCTTACCAGTGCAAACACTTGAACGTATATAATTAGACAGAGAAGTAGTAGTTTCTGGGTGTGGGTGAAGACTGGAAGATGGAGAGATGCTAGCCAGTTAAACAGGAAGAAAACCTTCCTGGAGTCCAGTGCACAACAGTGTGACTATAGCTAATATCAGAGTGTATATTTCAAAATTGCTAAAAGTCAATTTTAAATGGTCACATGACAAAAAACAATACATCCACTGGCCGATACACTAGTCCTATTCAAAGTTTAAAATGTAGTGCCAACTGTATGCTAAAAGGCTGTTGGTACCAATACCATGATGCCCGTCACTTCCAACACACTTGGGAGTTTACACATCATTACCGATATTATATCTGACAGTCAATGGGATAGGATAATAAGCATTGCACACCACCTTCCTCTTTGTTTTATAGATAAAATCCATGAATCACAGAATGGTGGTTTCTGGGAACTGGAGACAGAGAATGGAATGGCCCAAAGTCATACTTCAAAATGGAGGAAGACGACTTAACCCTGGTTTGTCAAGTTCAATGCCCTTTCTAAAACGTCAACTGTGTGAAGAGATTTAATGGGAGATGTGAGATGATGCTGGTCCTAGTACAGCTCTATCCAGTGTGAGATCCCTCATTAAATGAAGATGAAAAGTGAGGCCATGTCAAGTAGTGATCAGTTTCAGGGTCTTCTCTAATAAGACGTGGTCCTTCATGGTCCTTTAAAGGCAAGCTTCCCGTCTTTATTCACTTGTTGTCCTTTGTACCCTCTTGGTCATATTATCTGCTCTCTATGACTCTATGCCTCTCGTATTGAAAATATTAGTCCCAAAGGCTTTGGTATCTACCTATCTATTGTCTGACTTCATTTTTTGTTAAATTCTATTTTGCCTCAAGCCTGTTTTATCCCATACACCCACTCTCGCTGAATTGAGATGCTCAGACATCCAGCTGAAGACCACAGAGTCATCTCACCCTTTCATCCCTGACAGCAGGCCTGTTGCTAAGTCCTCTGGATTCCACGCTATAAATAACTGTGTGATTGGCTGCTATCATGCTATTTGGCAGTGACATTTGCCAAAGAAATAAAATGCAACTCTGGCCAATCTAGTTTATGTCCCATAAGGTATTAAACTTCAGTTGTACTGTATCCTTCCTTGCACAGCTCCAGGGACTTGGGTCTGACCAGTGCAAGCAAGAGAATGAAGATAAGACACTAGACAGCAATCTGGGGTCAGGTGGTCATACAGAGCTGAGCAGAGAAACAGGTTTATTGCATACAGCTAATCAATTACACCTACAAGTAAGCAAGGAGCTGGGTCAAGGAGACAGGTTTAGCTATCTCAGTAGGAGCAGTCTCTCTAGGGGAGGAGTCTTCAGGCCATAAATGTCCAAGGGAGGATAGCTATGGTGGAGATTTTCTACACACACTGTCAACACTTGCCTTAGCCCCAGCAGGAAAGCTTTGCCATACCAGAGCCTGAGGCTATGGAATCCTTGGCTGGCTGTGCCCAGGTCAGTGGCCTGCATTCACTCAGGAATTCACTCTCTCAGAGCTTTCTCTACACTCCACACAGCTACCTCTCTCAACCCACTGTCCAAACACAGAATGTTCACTGTGCCCCCATGGCTGAACTTGTGTGAACACCTTGCAGTTTGTGTTACTGCTTCCTCCCCTCCATTCCCCCAGCTGTAAATGATGCCATGTACTGTCCGCCATGCGTGGCTCCCCTCAGTGTTCACTGTTCTTTCCTCTCAATGATGCGTTCTCATCTCCCTCATCTGTGTGGCATCTTATTTTGTGAGTTCCTTTAAGATGATGTCTTAAATGTATTATCAATATGGGACACATCGCACTTTGTTCAAATAAATTGTTTACATGTCTGTCAATCCCCTCATCCTACTAGTCTGAAAGTTCATCCAAAGAGTTAGTGTCATTTAATCTTTGAGCCATCAAATTAGATTTTTTTGTTTTACTTTTGTTTTTTTTTATGCTATTATGAATGGGACTTTTCCTTTTCTTTCTTTCTTTTTCTTTTCTTAGGTCTAAATAATGTTTATTTTATATTTCAGGCTTATAAGGAAAATAAAACAATAAATAATATTTTAATTGACAGCTCTTTCTGTTCATAAATATATGATAAGTGAGTGATACATGAATGTTTAGAAAAGAAAAAAGCTGTTTATCCCTTGGGAAAAATGCCTCTGTCACTCATCTCTAACGCATGTTAAAAGAAGAAAAAAGCATAAGGACAATTTTTAGTTTCATTTCTGTATGAAATCCTCCTAAGCAAAATTTTTAAGCTTTACCCTATGGCTAGGTTTACATTCATTCATTCATTTTTAATATAACAAAATAAAATATAAGAGAAAACAAAAACTATCACATCAAAGTCCAACAAGACAGACCAACAGGAGGAAAAAAGCCCAAGAGAAGGTACGGGAGTCAGAGGCCCACTGCTTCATAGTCTCAGGAGTCCCTTATAAACAGTAAGCTGGAAAATAATATATGCAAAAAGGACCTGATGCAGACCCATGCATACCTGGGACACACTACTTCAGTCTCTGACCTCATATATCCTTTGCTCATGTTGATTCTGAGGGCCTTGTCTCTTGGTGTATTCTATTCTCTCTGTTTTTTTCATTCTTTCTACCTCCTCTTCCATGGGATCTCCGAATTTCAGATATCAGGATTTCCTGATCTCTGAAGAGAGGGGTTTGATGGAGACATCCCATTTAGGATTGAGTGATCCAAGTCTCTCACTCTCTGTAGATTGACTGTGGATTTTTATATTTGTTCCCATCTGCTGCAGAAGCAAGCTAGACTGCTGATGGCTGAAAAAGGAGGCATTGATCTATAACAGCAGAATATTATTAAGAGTCATTTTATCCCTACATCTTATAGACCAATATTATTTGGTTTAGACCAATATTATTTGGTTTTACTAGAAGTCCATGGGCTACCTAGTTTCAGGTTCTTGGTCATCAAAGTAGTGTTGGGTATGGGTTCCCTATGTGGAGTGAGCCTTAATTCAGATCAACTATTGGTTGGTTATTAGGGTGGGGAAGGGTCTGGAATGGGAGAAACAAGTAGGAATGGAAGGGAAGTTCTGATCAGCACCAATGGATGAATGGATCTTGCATAAAATGAATGTGGAGACACTTGACTATAGTACTGAACCTTGGGTAGGAGAAGCAATTTCCAATGGTATGAGGAGACATCAAAATACCAAATTGTGGTAGAATAGGACATCTGAGAAGGTATTGTAGACAAGGAATATTCCTAGAAATAATGTCTCTTCTGAGACTGGCAAGAATAGGAGGACTCAGCCTTCAGGTATATGTAAGAGGTGTAGAAAAGGTCAACATTAGACCAATGAATGTAGATCAACAAAAGACAGACAAGGCAACCCAATACTATCAGGAAACTCCTTAGGGGTGCCTCTCATAGGCCTTTATAATGAACATGGTCCAATCATTCCAAGTTACTGTGGAGAACATGTCTCACCAGGAAAATCAAAAAATCTAGCAAGTTTCCAGGAACAATTAAAAGTTTCCAGGAAGAAGGTGGGGCCCCACAGCAACCACTCCACCTGGCTGAGATGACGTCATTATGCTGACAGCACTCCTATAACACCAGTTTTTGGGTACCTTCTCATGAAGTTCTGGCCAGAACTCCAAATAAAAACTTTGGAAAAAAAAAACCCTATTGACTGCTCAGAAATCATTTGCCACTATACTAGACAATAATCTTAAAACTTAACCATCACTTTACTTTTGCAGGATCCCATAAAGAGAACATCACCCCCAGGAAGAAATTCTAGAGAACAATGTCCCCTCTCCCAAAAACATTTGTCCTCAGGTTTGGGAACAATATTTAGGGGTTGTTGATTATTACTTGTATAAGGTAGAGGGTTAGGTAGAAACTATGTAGGTTCAGAAATAAAAAAGGGGTGATAATAATAGTAGGTAATAGAGTGAATACTTGTGATCTATTATTTATAGATAATTTACATTGGTATAGCTTTTGTTTTTATATTTGTTTTTTCTGTTTACAATATTTGTACACGAATGCAAAGTTATTCTATTAGATTGTATATATGCATGTTTCTATCTCTGTTTAGGACATTTTGTACATTGATACAACTTTTAGGATATATTTTTGTATTGCATTATATATTATTCTTACCTCTAAAAAAGATACTTATACATAGCCTCCCGCTTTGTCCTTCTGGCTCGATGCATTCGACCCATCTCGTGCTTTGTTTCACTTGAGATAGGGTTCCAATTTGTAGGAACTGAAAATCTACCTCTCGAAGAGGCCAGTTCAGATGCCAAAATTCTGGAGGTAATGATGCTTACATCCACACCTGTGTCTAGTAAACCTTCAATAAAAATGCCATTTATATACACTCTTAGCTTTGTTCTTTGATCATTTATAGAAGTCTGCCAGAATATATGTTTCCTGTGTCCTACTGGAGTGTTTGATCCATCCTCCATGTCTATTCCATCATCCAGATCAGTATGTTTTTTGTTTTTTTTTTACAGTAGGTACTGGATTTTTTAATTTTGCTGGTGAGGCACATTCTCCACAGTAACTGGGAATGATTGAACCACATTCATCATGGAGGCCTGTGAGAGGCACCCCTACAGTTTTCAGATGGTATTGTGTTACCTTGTCTGTCTTTTGTTGACCTATATTCATTGTTCCAATGTTAACCTTTTCTACACCTCTTACATGTACCTGAAGACTGAGTCCTCCTATTCTTGCCATTCCCAGAAGAGACATTATTCTTAGGAATTCCTTGTCTACAACACCTTCTCAGATGTCCTATTTCTACCACAATTAAAACATTTGGCATTTTGATGTCTCCTCATACCATTGGAAATTGCTTCTCCTACCCAAGGTTCAGTACTATAGTCAAGTGTTTCCACATTCATTTTATGCAAGATCCATTCATCCATTGGTGCTGATCTGACCTTTAAAGCCTAAGCATCTTTTTACATTCTAAGTTGACATTCTCAAAAGCCCAAGATTCAACGAGTACACGTCTAGCTTCTAGGTCTGTTACTCTTATTTGTACAGCCTTAGTTAATTTTTGTAAAAAGTCACTAAAGGGTTCTCTCTGACCCTGTTTCACCCTAATATATGATTCAATTCTCTTTCCTAGTTCCTGAATCCTGTCCCAAGCATTTAAAGCTGCTGTGCTACATAGGGACAAGATGTGTTCATGGTAAAGAGCCTGATCCTGAGGATCAGAGTAAAGTCTTTCACCTAGAATTTGATCTTGGGAAACCTCAAGTCCTTTTGCTTTTCCCTGTTGCTCTAAAAGTTTCACTTCTTCTCTCCAATAATATGTACAAAGCAACTTCAGTCCATTTTCTAGGACCTCTAAGATTAACTGAGTCCAGTCTTGTGGCATTGCTTTGTTGCTTAACGCCTACATTTTGACTATTTCCCTGATTAAGGACAGATGTATTCCATATGCTACAATTGTTTATTTAATTCCTTTAGATCAGTCATGCATATGGGCTCCCATGTATATTCTTTGGCTACCTTAGGGTATTGGGTGGCAGATGCTCTTTCTGATTATATCACTGGAAAAGCAGGTGTACCTCTGGGTAAGTTATCCCAGAGTTTGGGAAGGTATCCCAGAGATGAGGTTACATTTTGTCTTTGTACCTTTTGTGTCTGGTCATCAAATTCAATAAATTCCTCAATCTTTTCAAATCTTTTTACCATTGTCTTTTGTAATATCTGGATCTCCTGTCTGGTGTTCTGTTCTAATGCCCTCATTGAGAATTCCAAGTTGTGAAGTCTGTCCTGTAAGGATAAGAACATAATTTTTATAGCATGCATACTACCTTCCTGGAGAGACATTCTATCAGGCAGTCTTCATAACCCTTTGACAGAGTCTGATTAATCCATTCAACAGTAAGAATTCTCTTAAACAATGTCTCAGCACCCTCTGTCATTGACTGGGTTCTGTTTGTCAAATTGGTTGTATCCTTCTCCAGAGTGCTGAATTTCCCTTTTAGTTGGTCATTATCAGTCTATAAAGACTGTATCATTTCTAACAGTGCCTCACTCTTGGCCCTATCATCAAACCATGTTTTTAAGGAGAAAATATAAAGGACAAAGCTAATCCCCAGAATCAAATAGTGGGATGTAAGAAGGAAATCATATAAATCTTGTATAACACTGTACATGGTGTAAGTAAAAAAGGCTATTGAACTGCTGGAATTGTCCATCATCTTGCCCTTTTAAATTATAAATTTATAATTATATTTATATTTTAAATTATAAATCTTACCTGTGGTTGAGTTTGAGCTGGAGTAGGTGCAATAACCATTACTTGCCAAGTCGCGGCTTACTTGTAGTCACATGGCCAGTCTGAATCTTAATTTTAGCATTAAACGCTAAAAGATATGCTCCAATTCTAAACAGTTATTTAGTGTAAATCACAGACTGTGTGCTCCACAGAGGTCCGTAATTGTTAGCGGCCACACGAATACAAATGCCGAACAGAGACAACCGGGGAAGTCCATTTCCTGCCTGAGCATTGGTGAGTGCTGGTAAACAGAACCCAGAAGCCAGCTGAGACTTCTAATGAGAAAATATGAAGGACTGTGTCTAGCGGGTACTCAGGGCCACTGTGAGGGAATTCTATAACCAAATGAATGGCATGGAGCCTGACACCGGCTGGCTAGAGCCAATGGAGATGCGGGCCCTATGATTTGGGCACCAACTACAGAAGCTAACTCATTTCAGGAAATAACAAGGCTAGCTAAAAGATAAAGAATTATATTTTTATTTATTATAAAGGGAAAACTCATGAAGCCAAAATGAGAAGTCCAAGCTCAGCTGTGCGGCAAGGAAGCCACAGAGAGAGAGAGAGAGAGAGAGAGAGAGAGAGAGAGAGAGAGAGAGAGAGAGAGACAGCGACAGAGAGAGCGAGCGCATCTGGGCCATACGCCCATTTTTCTCCAGGTCCCAGAAAGCCACACCCTAAATTGGTCTCACCACTTAAAGATAATTGGTTAACAATGCTTCCCCATCACTAGGTAACAAAGCAAACCTCAACAGATACAAAAACCTTGGAATAACCCCATGTATCATATAGGATAACCAAGGCTTAAAATTAGAATTCAACAGAACACTAATCCAAGAAAGCCCACAAACACATGGATATTAATGCTCACCTGAATTATCAATGGTTTAAGGAAGAAATTAAAAACTTCCTAAAATTCAATGAAAATGACCATACAACATACCCAAATTTAGGAGACACAATGAAAGAAGTGTTAAGAGAAAAGTTCATAGCACTAAATGCCTACATAAAAAAGCTGGAAAAATCCCACACTAGTGAGTTAACAGAACATTTGAATACTCTAGAACAAAAATAAGCAAACTCACCCAAGAGAACTAGAGGGCAGGAAATAATCAGATTGAGAGCTAAAATCAACAAAATAGAAACAACAAAAACAATACAAAGAATCAATTAGACAAAAAGTTGGTTCTTTGAGAAAATCAACAAAAGACAAACCTTTAGCCAAACTAGTGAAAAGGCAGAGAGACATTAACCAAATTAACAAAATCAGAAACAAAAGGGGAACATAACAACAGACATAAAGAAAATTCAGATAATCATTAGGTCATATTTCAAAAGCCTGTACTCCACAAAATTAAAAAACTTAAAGGAAATGGATTTCTTCCCGGAAAAATATCACTTACCAAAATTAAATCAAGACCAGATAAGCAACTTAAATAGACCTATAACTGCTAAAGAAATAGAAATAGTCATCAAAAGTCTCCCAAACAAACAAACAAACAAAAAAAGCCCAGGAGCAGATGATTTCAGTGCAGAATTCTACAAGATTTTCAAAGAGGAACTAATACCAATACTCCTCAAACTGTTCCACACAATAGAAACAGAGGGAACATTGCCAAACTCTTTGTATGAGACCACAATTACCCTGATACCCAAAGCATAAAAAGACATTATAAAGAAAGATAATTACAGACCAATCTCACTCATGAATATTGATGCAAAACTACTCAATATTATACTGTCAAACCAAGAACATATCAGAAAAATCATCCACCATGATCAAGTCAGTTTCATCCCAGAGACACGGGGATGGTTCAACATATGAAAATCTGTCAATGTAATCCACCATATAAACAAACTGAAAAAAAAATCACATAATCATCTAATTAAATTCTGAAAAGGCCTTCAAAAAATATATTCCTTCGTGATAAAGATCTTGGAGAGAGTAGGGATTCAAGGAACATACCTAAACATAATGAAGGCAATATACAGCAAGCCAACAGCCAACATCAGACTAAAGGAGAGAAACTGAAAGCGATTCAACTGAAATCAGGAACCTCTCCATATCGATTCAATATAGTTCTTGAGGTTCTAGCTAGAGTAATAAGACAACAAAATCAGATCAAGGGGATACAAATTGGAAAAGAAGAAGTCAAACTCTCACTATTTGCTGATGATATGGTAGATAACATAGGCAACTCCAAAAATTTGATCAAAGAACTTCTACAATTCATAAACACCTTCAGTAATGTAAAAGGATACAAGATTAACTCAAAAAATCCGTAGCCTGCCTTTATAGAGATGATAGATAGGCTGAGAAAAAAAAAGCAGAGCAAAGAAACATCACCCTTCACAATAGACACAAATAGCATAAAATATCTGAGAATACCTCTAACCAAACAAGTGGAAGACTTGTGTGACAAGAAATTTAAATCTTTGAAGGAAGAAACTGAAGAAGACACCAGAAAATGGAAAGATATTCCATGCCCTTGAGTAGGTAGAATTAACATAGTAAAAATGGCAATCTTAGCTTCTCTAAGAACCTGAATTATAGGCTCAATGTCCTTTATTTATGGCTAGAAACCAAATATGAGTGAGAACATTCCATGTTCCTCTTTTTGGGTCTGGCTTACCTCACTCAGGATGGTGTTTTCTATTTCCATCCATTTGCCTGCAAACTTCAAGAAGTCCTTGTTTTTTACTGCTGAGTAGTACTCTAATATGTATATATTCCATACTTTCTTCATCCATTCTTCAATTGAAGGGCATCTAGGTTGTTTCCAGGTTCTGGCTATTACAAACAATGCTGCTATAAACATAGTAGAGCATATACTTTTGTTGTGTGATAAGGCCTCTCTTGGGTATATTCCCAAGAGTGGTATTGCTGGGTCCATGGGTAGGTTGATCCCAAATTTCCTGAGAAACCTCCACACTGCTTTCCAGAGTGGTTGCACAAGTTTGCATTCCCACCAGCAATGGATGAGTGTA
>NW_026067954.1:7779702-7797719 GCF_014885135.2 Alexandromys fortis | reverse complement strand
AATAAATAAATTAATTAATTAAAAAAAAAGAAACTAAAAAAAATGGCAATCTTATCCAAAGAAATTTACAGATTCAATGCAATGCTTATCAAAATCCCAGCAAAATTCTTCACAGACATCAAAAGAACAGTACTCAACTTCATATGGAAAAGCAAAAAAATCCAGGATAGCCAAAACAAACCTGTACAATAAAGGAACTTCTAGAGGCAACACAATCCCTGGCTTTAAACTCTACTACAGAGCTACAGTACTAAAAATAGACAGTTATTGGCATAAAAACAGGCAGAAGAACCAATGGAAACAAATCATAGGTCCAGATATCAATCCATACACCTACAAACACTTGATTTTTGACAAAAAAGAAAAAAAATAAAATGGAAGAAAGAAAGCATATTCAACAAAAGGTGCTGGCATAACTGGATATCAGCATGTGGAAGAATGAAAATAGATCCATATCTACCACCATGCACAAAACTGAAGTCCAAATGGATCAAAAATCTCAATATAAAGCCGACTACACTGAACCTCATAGAAGAGAAAGTGGGAAGTACACTTGAATGCATTGGCACAGGAGACCACTTCCTAAATATAACCCCTGTAGCACAGATACTGAGAGAAACAATTAATAAATGGGACATCTTGAAACTGAGAAACTTCTGTAAAGCAAAGGACATGGTTAACATGACAAAACACCAGCCTAAAGAATGGGAAAAGATCTTCATCAACACCACATAAGACAGATGTCTGATCTCCAAAATATAAAAAGGACTCAAGAAATTGGTCATCAAAAGAACACATAATCCAATAAAAAAAATGGAGTACAGTCCTAAACAAAGAACTCTAAACAGAGGAAACTAAAATGGCTGAAAGACACTTACAGAAATGCTCAACATCCTTAGCCATCAGAGAAATACAAATCAAAACAACTCTGAGATTTCATCTTATACCTGTAAGAATGGCCAAGATCAAATCACTGATGACCACTTATGCTGTAAAGGATGTCATGAAAAGAAAACACTCTTTCATTGCTGGTGGGAGTACAAAATGGTACAGCTTCTTTGGATATTAGTATGGCAATTTCTCAGAAAATTAGGAAACAACCTTAGTCAAGACCCAGAAATACCACTTTTGGGTACATACCCAAAGGATGCTCAATCATGCCACAAGGATATGTGCTCAACTGTGTTCATAGCAGCATTGTTTGTCATAGCCAGAACCTGGAAACAACCTAAATGCCCCTCGACCAAAGAATAAATAAGGAAAATGTGGTACATTTACACAATGGAGTACTACATAGCAGAAAAAAAAACCCGACATATTGAAATTTATGGGCAACTGGATGTATCTAGAAAACAACATATTGAGTAAGATAACCCACACAAAGAAAGACAAATATCATATGTGTTCACTCACAAGTGTATTTTAGACATAAAGCCAAGCACTTTTTTTCTAAAAGAATTTTAAAACCTAGACAATAAGGACCCTAAGAGAGACATACATGGATCTAATCTATATGGAAAGTAGATAAATACAAGACGTCCTGAGTAAATTGGGAGTGTAATAATGAGGAGTGGGCCTGCCTTTCGTCCCGCCCAGCTCCTGGCTGCTCAGCTAGCTTATGCCTGAAATAACAACACACAAATTGTATTCATTTAAACACTGCCTGGCCCATTATATTTAGCCTCTTCTTGGCTAACTCTCACAAGTTGATTAACCCATTTCCATTAAATCTGTGTAGCACCACAAGGCTGTGGCTTACCCAGAAAGATCCTAACATACTTTGGGCCGGAGCTTCATGGCATCTGCCTGACTCTGATTTCTTCCTCCCAGAATTCTGTTCTATCTACCCCACCCACCTAAGGGCTGGCCTATCAAAAGGCCAAGGCAGCTTCTTTACTTAACCAATGGAAGTAACACATAAACAGAAGACCCTCCTACATCATGGGAGCATGGAGACCATGGGAGAGGGTAGAAGGGGAGAGGAGTGGAGAGAAATATATAGCTCAATAAAAACAATTTTTAAAAATGAACTAGAAATAATCTAAAGTATACAAAAATTGTAGCATACAGAAAATGTGTAATGACTAAATGTACATACTGTAACATTTTATAAAATGATTTCAGGGACTGGGGCAATGGCTTAGCAGTAAGAGCACTGGCTGCTCTTCCAGAGAACCTGGGTTCAATTCCTAGCATCCTCATGGAAGCTCACAGCTGTCTGTAATTTTAGTTGTAAGGCATACAGTGCCCTCTTTTGGTCTCTGCCGACAGTGCATGTATGTGGTATATGAACAACCAAGAAAGCAAAATAACCATTTGAATAAAAATGAAAATAAAATAATTTTTTGAAAAGAAAAAAAAAAAGAATTGTAAGATTGTGAGGGTTTTTTAAGATTGTGGTATGAGTGTCTGTCTGTGTGTGTGTGTGTGTGTGTGTGCGCGCGCGCGCGCACATGCACGCACATGAGCACGTGCATACCACTCTGTGGGAGTTCTTGAAAAGTCAAAAAGAGAGCATTGGATCCCGTGGAGCTGGAGTTGCAGGCAGTTAGGAGCAACTGGATTGCTTGCTGGTAACTGACATCAGGTCTTCTACAAGAACATCAAGTGTTCTTAACCACTGAGGTAGCTCCTCAGCTCCAGGATGTTTTTTATCTGGGGTTTTTGAAAGAATTGTTTATATAGTTTGGTTTGGTGTCTGTGTTTTCCTTGCATGTGTGCATAGGCATCACATGTATGCAGTGCCTGTAGAAACCAGAAAAGGACATCAGAACTTCTGGAACAGGAGTTGCAGACTGTT
The DNA here is from genome assembly GCF_014885135.2 of Alexandromys fortis. Classification (NCBI taxonomy): domain Eukaryota; kingdom Metazoa; phylum Chordata; class Mammalia; order Rodentia; family Cricetidae; genus Alexandromys; species Alexandromys fortis. The sequence continues at coordinate 7,794,919 of NW_026067954.1, read as the reverse complement.
GTAAGCCATTCTTTGGGGTCGTGGAAGCAAACCTGTGTCCCTACAAAAGCAGTAAGTGCTGCTAACCACTAGGTCACCTCTCCAGCCCCTTGTTTTGTTTTTAAGCACTCACTATTTTACCAACCTAAAGCAACAGAAGCTGTGCTTGATTACCAGAAAATCTCCAGTAGTAATGCAGTGAAAAGCGGTTAACCTAGTGACTTTCGAAGTTCTTCATTTGGCAGAACTTTTCTTTAGTGTATTGTCTTTGAGCATGTTGTGGGACTCAAGTGTTCCTTGAAACACTGGTTGAAAACAGCTCTGAGTTTATCACATAGGATGAAATCAAATTTAATGCCTCCCAATGAGATTTCATCTTATATTTATTATTACCTCTGGGTGGTGAGCTAACCATAGATTCACAACAAATATTTGTGAAATTCACCTCAGGGAATACAATTCTGAGAAGAAACACCAGAAGCCTCACACTGTGGGTACAAATAGACACTTGCCGGGATTTGTACCTAGAGTAGAAAAGGAATCTTTCAGTCTCAAAAATAAAAAGAGAAAGATACACAAATGACAGATAAAGCATATAAAACCATGCTTAACAGCATGAGTAATAGTAATGTAAATCAAAGTCTCAGTGAGCTAGCCCTTTATGCCCACTAGGATAACTATCAAAAAGTCAGATCATAACAAGGGCCCAAGTGCCGGTGAAGACAACAGAAGCTGGAAGGCTTCTTTTCTGTTGATGGGAATGTAAAAACAATTCAGCTACTCTGGAAAAGTTTTATATTACTTCAAAAATTAAGCAAAGACAGGATCTAGAAATTACACTCCTAAGTGTGTGCCCAAGAGAAATGAAGGTGTGTGTTTATGCAGAAAGTTGCACACACGTGTTACGGCAGTATTATTTATATTAGCCAAAAGAGTAGACAACCCAAATGTCTACTGACTGATGGACGAGTAAACCAAATATTGTAGAATCACACAATGTAATGTCACTTGTCCATAGGAAGAAAGAGAGCACTGAGCCATGATGCAATACACGGCATCTTAAAAGCATGTTTAGTGGGAGAAGCTGCTCACCCTGTCTGATGCTATTTACACAAAATGTTAAGAAAAGATTAATGGTTGCTTAGGGCTCATGAGGGGCAAGTGGAGGGAACAGCATGCCAAAGGGCACAGATTTTTCCTTTAAAATGACAAGGGACCATCTAGATAGTTCGGAGATTAACAACTACACACATACGTTCACACACAATAAATAAATAAAACGCTAATCTAAAACAATTTTAAATGACCAAAATGTTATAAAATTAAAGGATTTCATGAACTCTAGACCAACAGCTGTGGAGCCTGCATGGGACTGAACTAGGCCCTCTGCATGTGGGCGACAGTTGTGTAGCTTGGTCTGTTTGAGGGGCCCCTGACAGTGGGATCAGGATCTATTCCTGGTGCATGAGCTGACTTTTTGAAGCCTATTCCTTATGGTAGGATGCCTTGCTCTGCCTTAATACAGGAGGGCAGGGCTAGGTCCTCCCTCAACTTAATGTGCCAGGCTTTGTTGGCTCCCCATGGGAGGCCTTACCCTTTCAGAGGAGTGGCTAGGGGGTGGGTTGAGGGGGTGGGGGAGGAGCAATAGGAGGGTAGGAAGGGGAAACTGGTTGTTATGTAAAATGAATAAAAAATTAAATTAAATTAAAGGTAACAATAGTTGCACGTGTCTTTGAATGTACCAGAAACCTAAACAAGACCTTTCAAAAAAAAAATGGTCTAAGGTCGTTTTTTCCTTGCAGCATCTTCCAGGTTTACCGGCTAAGCATAGTAAGAGTGAGGTGTCCCAGGTGTATCCTGCCTGTTTCACCCACGGACATCACATTCTCTCACTGTAGGAGACAGACTTCCACGGAGTATGAATATCTCATTGCCTGCATACACCAAGGTCTTACCACAGCAGGGATGAGAAGTCTTTGTGACACTCTGGATTCTGTCACCATGTCAAGTCCATGTCCATGGCTATCTTCCCCCCAATGCAATACTGTCCACAAGCCAATAACAAGAAGGATATTAAAATGTTGACCTTGGTAGAATAATTCCTAAGACTTGGTGGCCCTGGTGAAGGACTCCCTCAGATGAGAGGAAGGCCTTTCCACTCCAGGACTTGCTGAGTTACTGCTGAACACAAAGCAATGTTTTTAAATGTTTTCTTAATGGATTCATATCAACACCATCAAGAACAAGCCAAATAATTACCAACAATTCAAATCTGAACACTGTAAAGAATTTCACAGCTTACCTCTTGGTTGAAGATGACATCTTAAAATATAGGCCAGTGTTTAAAGGTTTTTGGCAAAATAAATATATGAACCAAGAGACAATGCAAACCATGAAGGACACAAACAAATGTACCTTGTTGGGAGCAGTGAGCCCCCAGATCCTGAATTTCTTATAAACAACTTGTTTTCCCCTGATCTGAGTGCCTACAGCTGCTCTGAGCACGAGACCCTCAGGAGTTCCTGATGGCAGGGGAATGGTTTCTGGTGCGTTTGGCTGGGGCGTGGCTATCCCTATATAAACTGCCCCTGGACACAATATGGGGGGGGGGCATTCTTGGGGCATTCCTGTTTCAAGGATGACCTGTGTCCCTCTGTCTGTGTGTCTTTGTGTGTTTCAATCTCCAGCCTTTTGCCCGGTTCGTGAACTGTTTGGTGCTGCATAGAACGCAGACGGGCGTGGTGTGCTACAGTACCTATGCAAACATTCTATTAAGAAAGAAAGATTCAGCTAGGTAGTTGTGGTGTGAACCTTTATCTCAGCGCTCAAGAGGCAGAGGCAGATGGATTTCTGTGAGTTTGAGGCCAGCCTGGGCTACAGAGTGAGTTCCAGGACACAGAGAAACCCTGTCTCCAAAAAAACACACACACACACACAAAAAGAAAAAACAAGACTCTCTTCTCTCCTTCTTGCTCCCAACAAGGAGGACGTGTGAAGAGCTTCAGCCCCCAGAGAGTCATACTCGACACACAGCAGACAACATGCTTCACACATTTGTGATGCTCCCAGCCCAAACAGATGCCGAGAAGCATAGCCATTCATTGAGCAAGTACCCTCTTAGCTGCTTATGAAACGTGGAATACTTCTCTGAGAACATGGTTGTTTCTCTTCATTTGTCATACTCCTACCACAGAAATGCACTAGCAAATAGGCTTGTGGCCAGATGTGACGAAATATTTTTGTACTAAAATTTCCTCAAGTATTTAAAGATATAATGAGATTGATACATTTTAATAGCATAGCTACTAAAGTGGTGTTAATGTTCTCGAGAAGAAAAGAAAAAGAAAAGAAAAGAAAAGAAAAGAAAAGAAAAGAAAAGGACCTCTGTCTTAATGTCACCATAACTCCATTTCCATGTGCTGGAGAGAAATGGATGTAGTGGGGACCTAGAGCCAAGTTTATGAGCAGTGAGCACTAGGCAGTCATGCCACATTGTCACCCAGGGCTGTCGGATGTAGCAGAATGATAATGCGTTCGCCAGTAGGGCAGTCTTGAACTGGCAATTTAACTATGGGAAATGATATTTCCCAAGTTCCCTCATCTCAGGCAGAAAACTGCCCAACATGTCAACAGGAACACAGATTTACAAAACACCGTGCCAACTACACATGCGTGAGAGTCCTGTGGAAATCAGCCTTGTGATATAAAACCTTCTGTATCTATTCCTCCAGGGACGTGACCCCAGCCCCCAGTCTTCTCAAACAACTCCATTTTCCATGAACAGAAGGAGGAATTCGCTTTTCTGCCTGAACCATCTGAGCCCACCTGGACCATCATGGCTCATACCAGAATTTCTCTCCAGGAGTTAGAATTTGGACAAAGGGAGAATCAGGCATTTGGGCCTTTGATGTCAGAACCGCATTTCAAAGAGCGGCTGGGCACACACATGGCTGTCCCACACTGAGTAGCAAAAACCAAACGCTACAGAAGGAAGACAGAGAGGGGAGCAGGACATGGAAATCCCAGAGAAGGCGAACGGAAGACATTACGGAATTGGAGAGAGGGAATCAAAGGTAGAAAGCCCTGTGTGGCTGGAAGGGGAGACAGCTGGTGACTGTTGCTAACACTGTGCTAGCTCCTATTTCGAACCCCTTTGGATCCAGCTGGCTGTGTGCGCCCACTCCATTTTTCCCGGAAGCTACTTTGTGGCAGTTCCTAAACTCAGTCCATTACAACACTTCGAGCCCCGCCTCTTTCAGCCATCTGATCATTCGTGCCTGCTTCCCACCGTATGAAATACAACACCTAGAAAGAACATATTTCTTTCCAAAGGCTTCCTCCTCTCTCTGCTCGTTTAAGATTCTCTGACTGTGTTCCTGTGGACCTCCTTTGCCGCAGCAAATAAAGCAAATTTGAAACAATCTATCCTTGCTCTCCTTCACTCTTGAACGCAGGACTTGGAGAGCCCTTTCCTAAAGGGCACGTGCTCAAATTTCCCACTCACCTTTAACGAGAACCAGAAGCAGACAATCAGAAGTCTGTAGCAATCTTGCCGGGAATGGAGGCTCGGAATCAGCTGTTTCCCCTTCACCGCCCCATCTGGCTCATCTGGCTAGTGTGCCTGTTTCCAGTCTTAAAAAGAAGAAAAAAAAAAAGAGCTTGCTATCTGAGTTTCCATATATAGTGGTATAGAGCATGGACCAGCCAGAGCCCACAGTTCAAAAATCTTATTAAAGGTTGGATGATAGTTTCTCTTCTGAACACAAAGCTCGCCTCCAGATCACCAATCACCTGAGCCAGGCTGGGCTTGGGGTGGAAAATCTCTAGCAAGCTCTGCAAGAGCAGAAAGATGTGCACTCCCAGACAGCTGAAAAATTCCTGTATAGCTCAAGCGAGAAGAGATCCGTTTTGGCCACGGGGCGAATTTTCTGCAAAGGAGATTTGAATGCTCTCTGCCCATCAGCTGTGTGGCTCCACGCTTCTGAGTGAGGTTTTATGTTACCACCATAAACTCCTTTGGCTGTTGCTTGGAACACAGAGTGGTAAGTCTTGTATGACCCAGATTTTCGTCTCTAACCCTCACATCTGTTTTATCATCCTCGCGGGTAACTGCTTACATATAAGAAGCCATAACTGAAAACTGCCTAGCGCAATTAAGGCTATAAAATAGGCAACGCTGAGCTTTCTCTCTTTCTCTCTCTCTCTCTCTCTCTCTCTCTCTCTCTCTCTCTCTCTCTCTCTGCTATTGGTTTTTTGTTTTTGTTTTTTTGAGATAGTTTTTCTCTATAGTCATGGCTGTTCTGGAACTCACTCAGGAAACTAGGCTGGCTTCAAATTTGGAGCTCTGCCTGCCTCTGCCTCCCAGGTGCTGGGCTTTAAAGGCATGCACCATCAATGCCTGGCGTGCTGACTTTCTCTTAATCGTGACAGAAAAATAACAAACTGCAAGGCCTTCAACTCCAAGACAAGTGTTTCACAAAATCTGTTTGTTACCTGGTGGAGTTCTGGAGCGTCCGAATAAGCTGCAGCTCATCCCGGTGGTGGCATTTGCTTCTGGAGGTCTGAGTTGGTGGGAGACCAAAGCCATCTGCACCCCGACCTTGAACTTGCTTCCAGGCATGTGGTTTTGTTATTAACTCTTAGGAATTCCTTACTATTCTTTATGAGCTTGACTTTGTGGAAATTGTAATAAACAGGAAGCATAGCTGCTGGGGGTATTTTCAGGTTTTATTTCAAGCTCATATTAGTTGGTAGATTTTTTTACCTGGATTCCAGGACTGGGGACATAGTGGGCACAGTCTGTTTTATGAACTCTTCCCTGGCATCTAGCTCCAGTCTCCCACACACTCGCTTCTTCTGGTACCATTTTCCCCACAATCCTTTGCTGGCCAAGGAAAGCTCAATCTGTCGAGCCTACCACCTTTCCGAAATCCCACAGCCCTTCCTGTCATCACCCCTTCTCCTCCAACAGCTCAGCCTTAGTGGTCCGTCATGGTAATTGCTCCCTTGGTCAGACCCTTCACTACTCGGACCCTCTCTCACTTTGTCTTCCCTGCTTGGCAGAGCTCCAGTTCCCTGCCTAATCCGAGCTGCACCTGCTGAGCCCCCTGGGGCTGGAGACAGGCCTCTCTCTGTTTACACTCTAGACCGGAACCTGAGAGGGGCCCTTTCCGGTTGGCAGGCAATCCTGCCTTCTTTGCCAAGTCCCTGGACGCCGCTAGTCTAGACCAGTGTTTCCTAGGATCTTTTCATCGTGTGTCCAGTATCTCCTTTCTCTCCCAGATCTCTCTCGGCTTCCTTTTCTGTTGAGAGCACTGTAGTGAGGAGGGATTTCGTGCAAGCACCCACCATCACCACCAGTCGCCATCTGCACCTGGAGGACAAACACTACTGTGCTCCCGTTGGCGTGAATGAGCTCCCTGTGATCCTCAGTGCACTCAGCCCCAGGCCTTCTCAACTTACCTGCACGCCCACCCTGCAGACCCTCCACTCTCAATTTCCCATCTCTGAGAAAAATTACCACATCTTGTCAATTATTTCTTCTGAGGTACCGCATACCATTACATAAGAGCTGTTTCCAATTTAATTTACCTAAAACCAAGACCCTGCTGTCCCATCCCCAAGCTCCAGACGTCTCCTCCCACAGCTTCACCTCGGTTAATGGTGTCGCCGTTCCCTAGCTATGGAGATTAAAATTCTTGGAATAACTCCATGTCTTTCATCCACATCCCACAGCACCTCAACATGTCCATTACCTTCAGTATATTAAAAATATTTTAAACACAACTGTTTCTTGCCACTTCTTTGCTCCAGCCCGGTTAAATCCACCAGTGTTTCTCAAATGAATTATCACAACAAACTCCTCAGAGGTCAACCATCTATTTCAGGCAAGGCTCAACCCAACAGTGATGGGACTAAAATACTAGCCCTGGGCAGTTACCTCAGCGATCGAGACGTTGCCTAGCCATGAAGGAAGCCCAAGGTTCCAGCGCCACCACACAGACACACACAAAAATAGACACTGATATCCTGCATCCCATATCCACACATACTCCCGCTCCCTCTGGATCCCGACTTCACAGAAGTAAAACCCTCCCGTGAGTACAGTATGAGGCCCCACATGATCTCAGCTCTGACTTTCTCTGTTCTGGCTCTCTACTTTCTGCCTCCTCTTGTTCATTTCTGTTCTTCAAACACCACCCAGGCTAGGACCTCTTGCTAGAAAACCATTCCCTGTGCCCGCCGGGACCTTACATGATGGCTGTCTGAGGAGTCCTGAAGTTCGGCCTCCCTCACCCAGCACTCATTTCTCCTCCCTGCCCAGTGTCTCTCCCTCTCATGATTACTATTCAGTCACCACACACACCCTGCTCTCTTTACCTTCCGTCTTGGGGTTTGAACCTAAGGCCTTGCCCGTGCCAAGGAAGCCTTGAATTCAGTTGTACCCACAGCCCTGTTTTTACTTGTATTTTGAGACAAAAATGAGACTAAAGTATCAAAGCTGGACTTGAACATTTTAGCGCAGGGAAGCCTTGACTTTGCAGTTCTGCTCTCTGAGCCGCTCTGAGAATCTGGGATCACAGGCCTGTGCCCACCAGGCTCAGAACTCCTTTTATTCTGTACCTGTGCTAGCATGCGTGTTCTCTGTCCACAGTCAACAATAAACAGAACAAAACCGTCTTGAAAGTGGGGGACACGCTGTCTACCTGTTGCCATACCCCAGCACCTGGATCAGTATCAGACAGACACAAAGGAAACCCTCAAAACTTGTTTGTGGTGTAACTTAAGAATGACACCTGCCAGCCCTTGTCTTGGTCAGTGTTCCACTGCTGTGAAAATATAGCCTTATAAAGGAAAGCATTTAACTGGGGACTTGCTTGTAGGTTCATAGGTTTAAATCCATTGTCATCATGGTGGGGAGCATGGTGGCTCACAGGCAAACATGGTGCTGGAGAGTGAGAGTTCTATGTCGGGACGTAACAAGAAGGAAAAAAAAAAGCCACTGGGCCTTGTTTGGGCTTCTGAAACCTCAAAGCCTCCAGTGACAAACTTCCTCCAACAAGACCACATCTACTCCAGAAAGGCCACAACTCCTAATCCTTCTAAATTGTACCACTCCCTGATGACAATGCATTGAAATCTATGAGTCTGTGGGAGCCATTCTTATGCAAACCATCGTACCCCCTCATTGTTCTGTCTGAAGTACATCCTTAGACAGCATCCTTTCCCTGTTTGTGAAGCAAGCAAAGTAAAATGCTGTACTCGTTGCTTCACCTTTGCTCTAAAAGAACTGCTGACTAAGAGAGATGCCAAGCGAGGGAAGATCTCACGTGGACCATCCAAGGTTAGCCTCAGCCTGCCTGGCTCACAAAACAAATGGCCTTGGTAGCTTAAACGAAGGAGAGAACATTCTCTAGCAGTTTGGAGGCTAGACATCCAAGATCTGTATCCGTCAAGTCCTTCCTGACAAGACCATCCTGAGCTTCAGAGCCATCTTCTGCCTTTCCCCTCACTGGCCCTCTCCTACACATCCACACAGAGGAGAGAGCCAGCTCTTCAGTGTGTGCACTGCAGTGGCTCAGAAAGCTTTGGCTGTCACAGGATGAAGTTTAATGGACACCGTGAGGTAACAGGGTGTAAATCTAATTAGACTTTGGTCTTTTGGCAAGGTGGTTGAATTAGATAAAGTCTTCAGAGTGGAGCGCCTTGGTTGACTAAAAGAGACACTCCTTCACTCTGCAGCTTTTGTCAACTTGAGACAAATGTAGACAAGTTTGGGAAGAGGGAATGTCGAGTGAGGGGGAGCTGCTCAATCCGCTTGACCTATGGCCATGTCTGTGGGGTGTTTTCTTGATTAATGATTAATGCGGGAGGACCCAGGTGAGCATGTAGGCCTGACCTGTGAAAGAAAGGTAGCCAGTAAGGAAGTGTTCCTCCATGGTCTCTACTTGAGTTCCTGCCTTGGTTTTCCTTAATGATGGGCAAATAAACCCTTTCCTCCTCAAGCTGCTCTTGGTGAGTGTTTTATTGGGGCAACAGAGATACAAACAAGGACACTATATAATGCCCTGTGCCATTTGGGGAACTCTGCCAGGAATAAACCCTTCCCCACTGTAGCCCCTGGATTTCACACTTCCAGACCATAAACCAAAGTAATTCTCTTGCCTTTGTGTTACCAGTCTGTGGCTCTGAGAATCAGAGAACGTGAACATTGAGGGCCCAGCTTTACAATGGCAACATTGAAGCTAACTGATTCCTCTTGGACCCCATCTCCAAATACTACACTGGGAGATCAGTCTTTAATGTGTGAACAGAATAGAGGTGGGGGGGGGGACATATAACAGGGCCCATTGGATCCCTTGCCGCAAGCTCAGTGCAAATTAGACTAAACTGTTTTTTTTATTGAGAATAAGAAAAAAAAAGTTTCCGCCTCCTCCCAGCCTCCCATTTCCCTCCCCCTCCCCCACTCCTCTCCCCCTCCCTCTCCTATCCAAAGAGCAGTCATGGTTCCCTGCCCTGTGGAAAGTCCAAGGTCCTCCCCTCTCCGTCCATGTCTAGGAAGGTGAACATCCAAACTGGCTAGGCTCCCACCAAGCCGGAACATGAAGTAGGATCAAAACCCCTTGCCATTGACCTTGGCTTCTCAGCAGCCCTCATTGTTCGCCATGATCAGAGAGTCCGGTTTTATCCCATGCTGTTTCAGTCACAGTCCAGCTGGCCTTGGTGAGCTCCCAATAGATCAGCCCCACTGTCTCAGTGGGTGGGTGCACCCCCCGTGGTCCTGACATCCTTGCTCGTGTTCTCCCTCCATCTGCTTCTCATTGGGACCTTGGGAGCTCAGTCCAGTGCTCCAGTGTGGGTCTCTGTCTCTATCTCCATCCATCACCAGATGAAGGTTCTATAGTGATATGAAAGATAGTCGTCAGTAATGCTATAGGATAGGGTCATTTCAGGTTCCCTATCCTCAGCTTCCCAAGGGACTAACTGGGGACATCGCCTTAGGCTCCTGGGAGCCAAATAGTTATCCTCTTGGCTAAAAGAAGTAGATAAAATTGCCGGGGAGAAAATTGGGATCTTGGGGATGGGGTGGGTTGGGGATAAGGGGGGACAGGGAGAGAAAAGTAAGAAGGGGAGGATTTGGGGAACTTGGGGAAACAGGAAGATTGGGATAAAGGAAGGTTGGATAGGGGAGCAGGGAAGCACATATCTTAGTTAAAAGAGCCACCTTAGTGTTGGCAAGAGACTTGAACCTAGAGTGGCTCCCAGGAGCCCAAGGCGATGTCCCCAGTTAAACTGTTTTTCACTTCCTGGGAAGGTCTTAATTTTACCCCCCACACAGCATCTTGATGGTTTAGGGAAATGCTTTTCTTTCTTAGTAAAATTGCTGGCCATCTTTTTTAAAAAAAAAAGTCAAATAATCACAGTGTTTTAGTCATAAAAAAAGCACCAACAAAAAAACATTACTTAATGAGTTTAATGAATTTTAAGGTTCTACTCATTCCTAGATTCCCAACCAATACCCAAATGCTCTGGAATTTCTAAATGCTTTTTTTAAAATGATTTATTTTTATTATTTCTAATAATGTGCATGTATATGTTTCTATATGGGGACCTATGCACATGTTATGGGTCTCCTTAGATGCCAGAGGGTCTCCTGGAGCTGGAGGGACAGAAATTTAAGTACCTTAACCTGTGCTCAAAGAACCAAACTAGGCTCCTCTGCAGCAGCAGTATGCACTGAGCCATCTCTCCAGCCCCCAGAGCTTTTTTTTAAATCCATGAGTCCAAAGTCCCCAAATGTCAGAGACTAATCACATGACATTACTCTGGGATACAGGGAGTTAGCAATCTCGGGAGAGAAGATGGGCATAGGTCGTGACACTAAATAACGTATGCCATGAAGTAGTGGAGTGGCGAAGTGCCAGAGACAGCAGGGACAACGGAAAGGCAGTATGTTCTTTACCAAGTAAACCGCATAAAGCCCTGGTGGCCTTTCGAAAGGCGTAAATGTTGTTGGCTTTTTAAATTTCAGTGACCCTTAATCAAAAATGACAGATGAATTAAAAACACACACACACACACACACAAACAAATAGGAACTGTCCTGATTAAGAGAAAAGAATCAATCACAGCAGTGCTTCCTGTTACCCAGAAGGAAACAGACCCCTTCTCTCCTGACTCTAGCACACTCAAGAAACAAAGTAAGACCTGGGAACTGTAAAAATGCTTCCTTGATTATAGTTCACTTTTAAAATCATTTTTTTAAATTTTGAAACTGCAAATAATGTTTGCACATAATTATGGGGCACAGTTCAGCAGTTCTGTTTATGTGTGCATTGATGATCAGCTCAACATATTTTGATGACCTAGCGTCGCAAAGACACACACACACACACACACACACAGTCTTCAGAGTTCTCTGATACAGCTATTTTAGTTCATACAATACTGCCAACTATAATCACCCTTCTATGCAATATTACAAGAATACATGTTCCATCTGTCTGTCTGTCTGTCTGTGTGAGTACCCACCAACCAATAATTCATCCCCTCTTGACTTTCCAACTCCTACTCCACCCTGTTACCCTGCGCTCAGCTTTTTAGATTCCATCTTGAGCAGAGTTGGGAGGCATTTGTCTTTCGGTACCTGGCTCATTTCATTTAAACATTCTGATTTCCAGGTTCATCATGTTGACACAAATGGCAAGATTTTCTTCTTTGTTTTACAGGTGGATAGTCCATCATCCATGGATTGTATGATCGCCATGCTTTAAATTGAGACAAAGTTGCCAGTCACCAGAGCAATTTAGCATTAGAAGACAGTGGCAAGGCAGAATTACTTTATCAAATATTGTTTTCCTAATCATTCATGAACAATGAACTTTTTGAAATCTTTCAGAAAAAATCATTTTTCTTACTTGCTTGATGTGAGTGTGAACTTTTGGCAAATTCTGTAACACAATACTTACTGTGGGGAAAATCTTATGTTAAAAACTTTCTAGTTTGTAAGAAGAGTTTCCTCAGACCCAGAAAGACAAATATAAGATGTATTCACTCTTAAGTGACTTTTTGACATCAAGCAAAGAAAAACCAGCCTACAGTTCCCAACCCCAGAGAGCCTAGACAACAAGAAGGACCCTAAAAGAGACATACATAGATCTACCTAGCAAGGAGAAAAAGGCAAATTCTCCTGAGTAAATTTGGATCATGGGGGTCACAGGAGAGGGCAGAAGAGGAAAGGGGAGAAAAGGAGGGGAGCGGAGAAAAATATATAGCCCAATAAAATCAATTTTTAAAAAGTTCTGAAGAATTCAAATCCATTTTAATAGAGTGTTTGTATTTTCTTATACTGAAGACCATCTTGTTCAGAAACTGATGAGTTCTAAAACCAGCAGCTGCTACTGCACAAAAACAGTCAGCTGTGTTTCCATGTCTTCCAAGATGACACCAGCAAGACAGTATGAATCTTGCCACATGATCAGTGTAAGGGGAATTTGTCTTGTTACTTTTCAAGACATAGTTTTTCATGGTTGTTGAAATAGGAGTGGCGGGGCTGTGTCCCCAACACCCCGGCCGCTTGGCTAGCTTATGCCCGAAATAACAACACACAAACTGTATTCATTTAAGAACTGCTTGGCCCATGAACTCTAACCCTTACAAGCTAATTCTCGCACCCGCTAAGAGTCTAGCCTCCGTCCATCCTGGTGTCTCTGCTCCAGAGAGCAGAGTTGTCGGGTCTCCCCTGGAGCAGAGCAGAGTCTGACCTCACTTCCTCTTCCGCGAGGCATCCTATTCTGTTTACTCCTCCCACCAATGCTTTAACCTATCAGGGCCAGCCAAGCAGTTTCTTTATTGCTCAGCCAATGAAATCAACAGATTGATATGACACTCCCACATCACATGGTGAGCAGTGAGCCTTTTTACTGTGGCCCTGAATGTTCTATAACTATCTCTGGGAACATCTCAGACAATGACTGAGGATATGTGCAGACAATGGGGGCATTGGTGTAGCACTTTTCACACACACACACACACACACACACACACACACACACACACAATTTATAGGCTATTATAGGCTATGACAACTTGTGCCAAGACCTACTTTTATCAGCAGAGAACTAAGAGTTATGAAACGTCTGGCCTAATTTGGGCCTGCAGACATCATAACACAGACTGTAGCATTTTGGCATGAGCTACTGCTGCTCTATAGAAGTAGCCTTTGGTTTTTCCTGAACCCTTGTTCTTCTATTCATGAGACAGATAATATGTGGAGGTGAAGAAACAATACAATTTGGCAACATGCACACAGATGTTACTATCCTGCTCATTCTTATGCTGCTACTGTCAATGCAGAGCATCTCTCTGCTTCCCACCTAATACTATAATCTACCTTTACAAGAGTCATCGTGTTTAAGATGGTCACTTCATCCCCTCTGTCTCCAGGCACATTGTCTGCATCCTGTCCTCTGACCTGTTGCTCTGCTTCTCACATAGTTGTACATACTAACTTGCCCTGATAATTTAACCCTTTAATCCTTAAGCTCCAGTTGTTTCTTTTTCTTTGCATGAGTATTATAGGGTGTGTGTGTGTGTGTGTGTGTGTGTGTGTGTTCCTTCAGGTGCAAGAGCACATGTGTATGAATGTTTCTCGAGGCCTAAGGTTGATACTGAAAATCTTTCTCCTTCTCTACCTTTATTCTTTTCCAGACGTCTCTCAGTCAAACCGAAAGCTTGCCAATATGGCTAATCTCGCTAGCCAGCCTGCTCCAGGGATCAGCTGCCTCTGTCTTCTGGGGACAGTTTTAGGTGAGCCAACACATCCACTTTTATGCACTCTAGGGATCTGAACACTGGTCTTCCTGCCTGTATAGTCAGTACTCTAAGTCCTGAGGCATCTCCCCAATCCTGCTAAGTCTCCTTTAAGACCAACTCTATAACCTCTGAACTTCTAATTATTCAATCAGAAATGATATTTCTTTTCCTCAAAAACCTGTAGCAACTCTGGACCATAACATTGACATATCAATCTATAGCAAGCATCAAGGATAGACAAGAGTATGTGCGCCTCGCCTTCTCTAAGTCTAGTTCCCTCAATGTTTAAATACTATTTTTTAAAAGTTGTCTCATCTACAATTTCCATCCAGAGTACAGTTGCAAATCTCTTGAAAAGAGCAATCCTCATAGGTCCAATTCCCCCAAGGCAATGGCTCTCCATGCTAACCCCTGGACTAGCAATGTCAGCATCACCTTGGAACATGTTAGAAATGCAAATTTCTATGTGGCTCCTAAGACCTACTGAATCAGAAATTCTGCTGGAGACCCAACAAGCTGTGCTTTAACAAGCCTTTGGGTGATCCGGCTGTGAAAGTTTGAGAACCAATGCCCTAGAGCACCTAAAACAATCCCCTGAATATTTATTCATTCCACATCCATCCGATAAATATTTATGGATTGCCTACTACTTTCCTGGCATTAGGTTAGGTACACACAGCATAAGAACATGGACCCTGCTCCCATGTATTTGTAGGCTAGCAAAGAGACAGATATTATTAAGCAATCTCATGAATAAATATAAAATGGCAGCTGTCATAAGCTGTGCACAGAAGACCCATGAAACCTTATGGAGTGATCATGTCTGAGATATGCCTCTGAAAAAAAAGAGTGCCACTTGGGCTACAAATGAGGGATGACTGTATATTAACATATGATGAGGGACCACAGCACTTTCCTGACTGGGAGAAACACCTGTGCAAAGGCCTGTGCTATTGGAAGCTGCAACCAGAAAGGTCGGAGCTCAGCAAGTCGGGAGGAACCTAATTAAAGGTGGATTTCTACTACACATGAAAAAAATCATGACCTTAACTAAGATATGTGCTTCCCTGCTCCCCTATCCAACCTTCCTTTACCCCAATCTTCCTGTTTCCCCAAGTTCCCCCAATCCTCCCCTTCTCACTTTTCTCTCCCCGTCCCCCCTTATCCCCAACCCACCCCACCCCCAAGATCCCAGTTTTCTCCCCGGCAATTTTGTCTACTTCCCTTAGCCAAGAGGATAACTGTATGTTTTTTCTTGGGTTCACCTTCTTATTTAGCTTCTTTAGGTTCACCAGGTATACACTCCGTGACCTTTATTTATGGCTAGAAACCAATTATGAGTGAGTACATCCCATGTTCATCTTTTTGGGTCTGGGTTACCTCGCTCAGGATAGTGTTTTCTATTTCCATCCATTTGCATGCA
>NW_026067954.1:7736327-7778948 GCF_014885135.2 Alexandromys fortis | reverse complement strand
GTGAGGGGGGGGGGGGGGGGGGGGGGGGAGGGGGAGGGAAATGGGAGGCTGGGAGGAGGCGGAAACTTTTTTTTTCCTATTCTCAATAAAAAAAAAATCATGACCTTATAAAAGTATGGAGAAAAGCCGAAGAAATGTTTAAACAGGAGCATGGGTGGGTTTAGGGATTCCATGACTATAACTATGTTTGGAACAGATGCCACTGTGAAAGTGAACCAATCAGTGAAGGAGAGGATTTGGGAAGGCATTGACTTTTGCTGCAATGCAGAAAAAGGAAGGTGTCTGCCTAGACCATAAACTTGGTGCAGAAGGGAAGGAGATTTGTGGGTGTGGCGGTAAAAATTGACAGAATTGGTGGCTGATGGATATTACAAATAAAGAAAACTATGTAGTGTCAAGGATGATTCTAGGGTTCTCTGGGTTGAGTAATGAAAGAACGATAGTGCCATTCCCAAAAATAAGAAACACTTGGGAACAACCAGTAGACCAACTGGCAAAAGTGATGTAAGAAGACTCCAGGACACACTAGAGGAAATAGGGCACCAATGAAAATCTTTATCAGAGTGGCAGACCTTTCTTCCATGACAGAACAAAGAAAGACTGACACCTGGTATCCCTAATCTAAGATATTTTAGAAGAAAGTTGATGTAGTCCCATCTACCAGATCCTGGACTGTGATCTGCTTAGAGATGGATGCAGGGTTCAATGGTAGCTTAGGGATGAATGGAGAATATCTAAAAGGCTGTTGCAGGGGGTCAGATTAGTTTCATCAGAGAAGGAGGATCAGCAGGAAATATTCAAGTTAGTTAGTATTTTTAACTCATCACAGTGTCTATCTGACCTATGATGCAAATTTCCTTCATGGGTCCTCTTGTCTTACCTTGGTTGTAGAGAAAGTGAGTTCACATACACTAACTGAATTTAAATTTTTATTATTCAAATGTGTTAAAAGTCTGGAGAGGACCTTGGAACCTAACAGACATACGTAGATTGTTTAGTAGATGATGAATGGATTCTATAAACTGTTTTAATTTGTCCATTTATGAAAATAATCATAACTAGGCCATTTTACATATGAGTACATATCATAGCAATGTTACACTAATTCTAACCTTCCTTCAAGGCAGTCCTAGAGTAACTATTCCAGCATTTTCTAAAAATTTTGGCTGTCACTTTCTCTCTCTACATGTTCCATTTGATGAGCCCAAATTGTGTCAGGTCGAGCTATAACATGAGGGGCTAACCTCAGGGAAAGGTTCCAGGATCTCATTACTGGTGACCTGATTGGGAATGAAGGGGCCTGAGTTCTGCCTGTGGCCTTGGTGAAAGGCCTCTGTGTCCTCTCCCACCGCCTGTTCCCTGGCAGCGTCAAGCACAGCCTGGCTCTACCTCATCTAGGTGATACCATTTTCACAGAGTCGGGACAGCTTTGGAAAAGTTTCTGAAAGTGAAAGTGGGTGGAGATAGAGAGCCCAGATGGCAAGCAATCTTCTAGAATTCATTAGGAAATGATATAAAAGTAAAACCTTCTGATTCTTTGTATTCTCTATCCTACCTCTTCCATCCTCTTCTGATGCCAGAATTATGAACGTTAAAGAGGATAATTGTTGTTAGGAGGCCACTTGTTCATTTCCCGGCTACCCAGACTCCCGAAATAATCACACAGAAACTGTATGAATTAAATCACTGCTTGGCTCTAGCTTCTTATTGGCTAACCCTTATATCTTAATTTAACCCATTTCTATTAATCTGTGTATCGCCAATTGACTGTGGCTTACTAGGTAAAGTTCCAGTGTCTGTCTCTGGCGGGGCTATATTGCTTCTCCTTGACTCCACCTTCTTTCTCCTAGTTTAGTTTTCCCCACCTAGCTCTACTCTACCCTATCAGGCCAAGCCAGTTTCTTTATTAACCAATGGTATTCACAGTATATGGAGGGGAATCCCAACTCACCTCCCCTTTTCTGTTTAAATAAAAATGGAAGGTTTTAACTTTAACATAGTAAAATTACATATAACAAAACAGTTATCAAGCAAGAATTACAGTTACAATATTTACATTTACTTTATCTTTCATCATAGCTAAGGAAAACTATAACTGTATATTCTTCAACTCCATCAAAGACCCTGGAATGATATAATATAACCTAAGTAAACAGAAAGAGCATTGTAAGCAATTTCCAAAACTCAAGAATTGACAGAGACATCTCGCTGCCTGGACAGTCACCCAAAGTTTTTCTATATTGTTGGGGCATCTGTTTTCAGCCTACAAGCCCATAGTATCTAGCAGACTTTTCCACAAAGCGGGAAATTTCAAAGACAGTTATGCCTATATTGGCAGTTTGTCAATCACTTTCTTCTGTGTCCTGCAGAATGTCTGGCAGAAACAGGAACCCCGAAGAATGGTCTCACCTTTAGGCAAAATAAGCAGTCATTTCTCTGTGGGTCCTGCATATCCAGTTCATATAGCTTACCATCAAGCAGTCCAGACAATAGCAGTTTCTTGCCCAAATGACTAACAAACTCCATAAGGACCCTCTTTGATGCCCATCATCCTCTTGAAGTAGATTGATGGTGCCAGAAGCAGATGTGTCTCAAGTTATGAAAAATTTAACTTTTTAAAACATTTTAAATGCCATATTCTGAAGGTTTCTGAAAGATTTGAATACCTATCTAATTGAAATATATCTCGATATAGAAAACCTAACTAACATGACTATAATTTTCAATATTATAGACGATTATCTATTAACCTGCATTTCTTAATTATCCATTACATTTTTAGATGAACTGTACAATCACAATAACTTAATCAAGAGCAGAAATATACATATAATAAGATTGACCTAAAATTTGTATCAATAGAGCAAGATTAATACCAATGCAAATCTCTATAGCATATCCCTCTTGAAATGTAAACAAACATTTAAGAACAATATTTGGGAATATGGGTGTAGTTCTCTCCAAACTGCTTCCTGCTTTTTGTTGGGCAAAGTAATTTTGGGGGATGTTTACAGCAACCTTTTGGAGGTTTGAGTCATCAAACCACATTAGTCTAGAAGGATTCCATAGTTTCTCATCCTCTATGGAAAAAAAAAAAGAACCTCTTTTCCAAAGCAACATATCCTTAGACCCAAATTTTGAAGACAAAATACCTTTAAAGTATATATGTTGGTTGTTGACTGAGGTTTCTGTCCCATCCAGTTCCTCAGCCGTTCAGTCCCAAAGAAATCACACAGAGGTCTACATTAATTATAAACTGATTGGCCTAGTATCTCAGGCCTCTTATTAACTCTTATAACTTATTTTAGCCCATAATTCTTGGCTATGTTAGCCACATGGTTTGGTACCTTTTTTTGGTGAGGCAGTCATATCTTGCTTGCTCCGTGTTTTGCTTCCTTTCTTTATGGGTGATGCCTGAAGACTGAAACCTCCCTCTTCCCAGAATTCTCATTGCCACACTTCTTCTTCCTGCCTGATAACCATCACCCTGCCTATACTTCCTGCCTGGCCACTAGCCAATCAACATTTTATTAAAAATAATACAAGTGACAAGATAAAAGACCATTGTCCCACAGCACTCCCCCCTCCTTTTTTTCAAAACAAGAACTCTGAATCGAATCTCCCATGTTTAGTTTTCTTCCTGACCATTATCCATAACAACTTGTAACCAACAGCTTAAGCATATTTCTGACTAACTCTTATCCTAAACTAACCCATCTCCATTAATCTTTGTATCACCACATTGGTGTGGCTTACCGGGTAAAGTTCCATCTAGCGTCTCTCTCCAGTGGGGGCTACATGGTTTCTCCTTGATTCTGCCTTCTTTCTTCCAGCATTCATTTTAGTTTTCCCTGCCTAGCTCTACTACACCCTATAAGGCCAATCCAGTTTCCTTATTAACTAATGGTGCTCACAACATACAAAGAGGAGTCCCACATCAGATAATCATTTCCAAGAGAGAGAAAAGTATCTTATAAGTTGTTTTCCAGTGAACAAAGGTCCATGGGAGAGAGGAATATGTTCATATACCACTCATAGCTTTCAGACTCGATAGCAACTATTATAAACTAAGTCTGGGGGTTTATAGAGATGTCTCAGTGGGTAAAGATAACCTGAATTTGATCTCTAGATCCCATATAAAAGTGAAAGAAGAGAATTAACTTCACAAACATATCCTTTGATCCACCTATTTCATGGTGTGCATCACACACACACACATACCATGCAACACATGTGCACAAATACATATAATAAGTAGCTTATTTGAAGTTCTATTGCACACATATGAATAAGTAGTTATTCAAAGAGTATTACAGGATAGTTACTTTTCAAGTTGCTGATAAGTCTTCCTTCTTGGAAGGCAATGAAGACAGAACAGTAGAGGACCAAAGGAAAGCAGTAGCAGCAAGTGGTCTGCAGGAGAACATCTGACTGCCAATGGTAATCTTTGAAGCATGTGTTCTTAAATGTTCTTAAACCTCAGGGCCCCCTTCACCTCTTTAGGTTTTCCAGATGATCCAATATCTGGCAGTATTTCTAATTTGTTATGTTATTTTGGATAAAGATTATAAAGAAACATTTGAGCTCAGGGGGGATGGACATTTGGTGAAGAACAAAATTTTGTAGCACCCTCTCAAAAACTTTTGACTCTAGCCAGGGATACTGGTTAGAGGGCTTGCCTAGCACATAGGAAATTTGCCATTTCCACAAGAACACTGTGGTGTGTGGATGAAAGAAACCAGATAATTGTGAGTGGTCTTATTTTTCATTACAGCAGCTGCACACATGCATACACAGGCGACACACGCTGGTCAACTACATCCTCTTAAAGGATACTTGAAGTATGATGGAATCTGTAAATGAATATGAAACTTGTATTCTGTACATTAATCTGAAAATGGAAAATCATATCTTGGAATTAGGGATAAATAAATTGATGGTAGGGGCTGCATATCCTGGGAATCTTTTGTGGTCTCACAGCCACACTTGGGGGAACACTGACCTAGAATCTTCAGGAGGAACATGAATGACTCTAATATGGTTGGATAAATTCAACTAAAAGGTAATAAGCTACATAATATAACCTCTATCTCTTAAAATATCTTTCCAATGACTGGAAACTATGATAGAATAGTAAAATGCCAAAGCTGAAAAATGCATTGGTGTACTAATCTAAATTCTTGCTTTTCAGAGGAAGAAATGAACATTAAACAAGGCCTGCCCTACAATGGAAACAGTCTTGTTAATTAGAAAGTCAGACTTGGAAGTCATCTCATTGGTGGGTTGTAAAATACGGGGATCCTCTCATTGGTGGGTTGTAAAACACTGGGATGTATAAGCAAATGGGGTATTGTTAATATTTATTTTTATTTACATGTATGTGTGTCTGTATGAGTGAATGTTATAGGTGAACAGGTGTCTTCAGAGGCAAGAAGAGGGCATTCCCTCCTCTGGAGCAGGAGTCACAGTTGACTGTGAACCACCTGGTCTAGGTGCTGGGAACCAAACTGGGGTCCTCTGAAAAAATAGTGCACTCTCTTAACTGCTGAGCCATCTCTCCAGACTGTCATTTTTTTTTTCTCACCACATGGGCCAACAAGAAAATTAAACCACGCCTACTATTAAAAGACTCCTCTAAAACCTCAAAGGATACATACCTTTTTTCCATTCATACCATTTTCCCACTGATCTACTGGCATACATCTGACCTTAAAAGTGAACGTCTTAGAGGTTCAAATAGTAGGCAACCTTAGAAACTGGAGAATCAAAAGAAAGAAATGGCTGCTTACACGCATCATAGTTTCTGAGAGCAATATCCTTGGCTGTGTGCAAGACAGAACCTCTGCAGCTGTGCACAGCACTCCTGGCCAAGCATCCAACAGCCGGGGAATGACCTTGCAATTTTCTTAGTTACTTCTCTTTTTTCCACTGCAATGATATTTTAATAAAGCATTTATATTTCTGGAGCTATACTCAATTTTACAATATACATGACATGACAAGCAAAAGGAAGAAAACAGATATTTTCCCAACAAAATACATAGAAATATTTTTTTTAGTTTATGACATATACCTCTTGCCCAGTCTCTGGTATTTGTTACACATGTTTTTTTTTAAAAAAAATGAAAGCCTCATATTTAAAAAGTAGCTATATTTTTTATACTAGTAGGCTTTCAAATGAAATACCTGGATGTTCTGTTTATCAATGTATATTGCATAGAAATGGGTAGATAAAACATTAATAAGCCAGTTTTTGAATGGCTGCTCTACCTTAGGTTTATGTATACCTTTAAGAGTATACATTCTGTGGGTATAAAAGGTTTTTTTTCATGCATTTCAATTTAATTTTTAAAAGTCGTCTAAATTTTATTTTCAATACCACTGTGATTTCTGTAACAACTATCCCCTAAGTACACCCAGTCATTTTTCTATTGCTGTGAAGAGATGCCATCTTCAAGGCAAGTTATGGGCCTAAGACTTTATAGGTGCTTACATTTCCAGAAGATTAAAACCCATGACCATCATGGCAGGGGGCATGGCAGCAGGCAGACACTGGATGGAGAGATTGTCCTTCCCAGTCTCACTACCCTATGGACTTGACCCAAATAAAGTATTGTGTTCAGAGCAACAGCTATATCACACCACTGCTTCATACGGAGGCTGCCCTCAACCCAAATTTGTCAGGTTTTTTTTTTTTTTCCTAGTATGCTCTTGTTTCTCTGTGATCAGTCCTTGTTTCTTTTTATTTTCCCTCCTTGCTCTAACTCAGAGCCTAAGAATTTCCAGGTCATTTCACAGAGCCGCCACAGAGGTCACAGAGAAAGATGAGGGGGAGAAAGAGCGGGCCTCCCCACTGTCTCTCTCCCACAGCAACCAGAGCAGATATTTCTTACATACGGAAATATTGACAAACAGTTTATATGCTGAAGCATTTCATGGTAAAGTTGTTCAATGTCACTGCCGTAGCTTACCTGAGCAGGGGAAACTTCGGGTCTGCATGATGCTACTTGCTCTCTTCCTCCCATATTTTATCTCGTAGGTTCGGAGCAGCATTCCGCTAGCTAGTGTCATTCTATTCTGATTTCTGCCATCACTGCATTTTCTGTCCCTCTCAGCTTTGTGCCATCTGTAGGGGTGACTCACTTGACAGCTCTGTCCTTAAACCAATTCAGTAATAAAAACGTTGAAAATCATTCAGTCCGTGAGCAAGCCCCTAGACACCTCCCACAGGTGTATCAGTTCATTAATTGGCACTCTGGGGTTGAGCGTCGGAATCAGTTATCAGCCAACAGAACTGCATACACTGGCCCTCTTACGTTGAACCTAAAATTGAGATGCATCTCTGTCTGGCAAAATGGACAAGCTTGAGAAGGGTAAATGTGCAGGAGTCAGTTGTCTGGAGACTTCATGCTGGGAGTTAGATCTGTGGCTTTCTTCTTGCTCTGACCAAACCCCTGTCCAGAAGCAAGTCGGATGAAGAACTTATCTTGGCTCACAGTTGGAGAGGAGACAGCCATTGCCATCGTGGAGGGAGATCGCTCAGCAGGGAGGAAAGACTGCAGCAGGCAACTGTCTGGTGAGGGAGTGTGCGACTCCTCACACCCCTTCTTGTCAGAACAGAAAGCAGAGAGTGGCCAGGAGTTGGGACTCATCTATGAAACCGGCAACACTACTTACCCCAATGTGGATCCTTCTCCTAAAGGTTCCATAGCCTTAAGGAATCAGTTAGGGTTCAAGTGTTGAAACACATACAGCTGTATGGGACATTTCACATTCAAACCACAGTCCGGATGATGAGAAACCCTGTCCACAGATGCCTGGCATAAAAGGGCATAAAAGACAGAATGGTAGAATGACAGATTTCTTCTCTTCACATCCTCTTATTTCCACCAAAACAGCCTTTTTCTTATCTGTTCTATGTAGTCTCTCTGGGGAAAAGTTCACCAAGCAAGCTCTCTTAAAAAGGAAAAGAAAAAAAGAAAAAAAACCTGAGAGCCAGAATTTTAAAATATTCCCATCTTTAAGCCTGGTTATATTTTAAAAGTTCACCTGTCTAAAAAAAGCTTCAGAGCCTCTTATTTTAAAGTTCATTCACTGTTCATTAATCCCCACAGCTAGAACATCCTCACATACTTAGCTAAAGGTCATATTTATTCTATTAATGTAGAAATGACCAATTATATTGGTCACCACGTATCTCAAAGAGGTCACACTTAATAAGGACTATTAGCACCAATTTGGTAGAGGAAATTAATGCCAGTATTCTCATGTGAATAATGCAAAATCAACAGTGATCCTTGGGAAACAATGGGTTACATAAGCAATGAGATGCTGCAGGGCTGGGAAAGGGCCCAACAGGCACCTGCCCCAGCACAGAGATTCTCAGTTAAGACGCTACTTTACAGCTACGCTTGCACACCTTAAAGTTTGATGTCAATGAGCAGTTAGTATTCAAATCAATGCTCGTGAATGAAGAACAGAGATGTCAACAAATAACTCCTAAATGCTTCTGTCATTGGTGGAAGGCATGGTGACTCAGTAGTAAAGAATGTCTTGACACCATCTGTAACTTAGTTAACAATTCTTTGATTCTTTTACTTTTTTCCAGGGGGTCATCAGAAGTTCTATAGAGGTAAGAATTCATTAAAAAAAAAATGGAAAGAATTACTAGGTAACACAAACTCTTAAGATTTAGGACAGAGAGATCTTGCATCTCCTGCAAGGACACTAGGACTAGTCACTGGAATGCGATGTCACTGTAGTCCTCAAGTAGAGTAAAAACGGTAAACATTCTCACTTCCACCCATGAAGGTTATTAGCACAGTGAGGCACTTACTGATGTCAGAGACATCATGAAGAAGGATTAGTGTCATCACCTCCTCTGTCTCAAGGAAACTATAGGGCTAAGGATGCAGCTCAGTTAGCACAGGGCTTGCCTACCATCCCTGAAGCCCTGAGTTAGAATTCCAGTACCACCTAAAACTGGGTGTATTGGTGCACAACTGTCATTCGAGCAAGAGAGGCAGAGGCAGAAGGGTCAGAAGTTCAAGTTACCCTTAGCTACACAGCAAGTTCAAGCCTGAACAACATGGGCCTCTGCCTCAGAATAGAAAAACAGTTTGACATGATGTTTGGAAATCCTTGAGAAATGATTAGACTTGTGATACGCGTAGGATAAAGGCCTAATATGACTCATGTCACAGTGTTATGGGGAGGTCAGGAAGGAATGGATTAATTATGAGAAGTGCTGATAAGAACAATTTTCATGGAAATATATATATATATTCCAAGTCAGTTTGCATCGATTGAATGTTTAGCTGTAGTTACCAGACTACAAGCTTTAACAATGTGACCACAATTTTGAGATAGAACTTGGAAATTTTATATGGATGATATGTAATGCTTTAGGGATTGTTGATAATTTTTTCCTAATTCATTCATTCTTAGCATCCCGTATGCAACATGTAATGGAAAAAATAATTTGGAGCCAGGCGGTGGTGGTACACGCCTTTAATCCCAGCACTCAGGAGGCAGAGGCAGGCAGATCTCTGTGAGTTCGAGGCCAGCCTGGTCTATAAGAGCTAGTTCCAGGACAGGAACCAAAAAGAGCTACGGAGAAACCCTGTCTCGAAAAATCAAAAATAATAATAATAATAATTTGGAGCTGGGCATGACACTAGAACCCTATAATCCTTGGGACACTAAGGCAGGAAGATCTTGAATTTTGTTGGGTTACAGAGTGAATTCCAGCCATCTGAAGTACACAGCAAGAGCCTGACAGAGACTGATAGTAAGAAGAAAAAGAATCTGTAAGATAACTTTGGGTAAATAAAAAAGTAGTCTAAAGTGATTTGTAGTGGGAGACGATACTGTGTATAAGAACAGGGCAGTGGGAATCAGTGTGTGTGATGAAAACAAGGACAGTTAGTGCTGGGAAAGAATGCACAACCAGCTGGAAAGGCAAGAGAGGAAGAAAACGAGGACCCGGAAGTCTCAGAAGGGAGTTTCTGTTTAAGGATACCTACAAAGGCATAGAGTCACTAGAGGAAGATCAAGGAGTTAATTCCTCAGAAAGACCTAAGAATTATAAATCTACCTAATGTCAGGGCGCCCAATTTTATAAAAACAAATGTTATTAAGCGTAAATGAAGAGAGAGGCTCTTGCAGTGGAGATCTCAAACTCCTATTCTCACCAACAGACAAATCACTCAAGCAAAAAAATTCTAACTAACCATGAGGATTAAACCGCACTGTGGATCTAATGGAATCAGCAGGCATTTATAAGATGTTCTCAACAACTGCAGAATACACATTCCCTTTTCAGAACATGGAATTTTCTCCATAATATACCACATATTATATTAGGCTACAAACTACGCTTACCAAGTTCAAACCCTCTGAGATCATAGTCTTTGTCTTCTCTGATCACAGTGGGATGAAACTGCGCATCAACAGTGAAAGGAACTGTGGAAAGCACACAAACAAGACTGCAGCGTGCTTTTCAATGGAAAAGTGAAACACTGAACAAGTCAGAGAAATGTTTTAAATCTTCTCAAAACAGATAAAATGGGAGACGCAACATATCAAAAACTTAAGTACAAAACAAAATCCTTAGTGGGATGGAGACTAACATAATCAGCGCCTCATTTACTGCCTCATATCAGAAAAACAGGGGAAAAAAATGGGCTGGAGAGATGGTTCCATGGTTAAGAGCAAATACTTTTCTCCCAGGGGATCTGAGTTCAGTTCTCAGCATGAAAGTCTAGCAGCTTAGAACTAATTGCCTGCAACTCCAGCTCCAAAGGGAACAGATACCTCCAGACTCTGCAGTACCAACAGTTTGTGTATACACACACACCAAAATGAATATTCTAAGAGAAAAATGGAACAAATAAACAACCAACAATGTAGCTCACGATATTAGAAAACTAAGAATAAGCCAAACCTAAAATTAGAAGAAGGAAAGAAATAATAATCATCAGAGCAGAAATAACCTAATAAAAGGTCTCAGCTCACAAAAACACAGAGCCGTACAAAAGATAAATGGATCGTTGAAAACACAAGGTCGGCATAATTTAACTAAACTATGAAAAAAGAGAAAATGCCCAAGTAAACAAAATTAGAAATCCAAAGCAAAACTCAAGGAACTCAACAACCT
This sequence comes from Alexandromys fortis, assembly GCF_014885135.2. Taxonomy (NCBI): domain Eukaryota; kingdom Metazoa; phylum Chordata; class Mammalia; order Rodentia; family Cricetidae; genus Alexandromys; species Alexandromys fortis. Next base: position 7,767,790 of record NW_026067954.1, on the reverse strand, counting down.
AACCAAAAAAAAAAAAATGAATCCAATTAAAAATTGGAAAATAATTTGAAGAGGTACTTCTCAAAATGGCCAATAAGCATGTGTAATTGCTTAGTATCATTAACTATCAGGGAAATACAAATTAAAAGTGTGTTGTGAGACTATCTCAACTCAGAATGACTATTACCAAAAATAAATGAATGACAAATGTTGGCAAGGTCCCAAGAGAGCGCTGTGTGAGTGTGGTGGGCAGATGAAGGCTTCCACTAGAACCTCTGTGAGAGAGGGAGAAGAGGAACCCAGATCTGCCTCTTCAGAGCTCACAAAGCTTCATCATAGAGTCTGCCACAGATGAAGGGAGACAGAAATATCCTTGTCTTACTCTACTTGTTCTCTACCTTCTCCACAGCAGTCGTCTTAAGAACCTGAGGCACACTCCTAGGAGGTCCGTCTCTGACTCAAAGCTTCCCTGAAGCAGTAGGATTCAAGCCAACCTTGTATTTTATTGTATTGTGTATTCACCTTGGTTGAGATAGGAATTATTTGTTAATTCTTGGCTGACGCTATTTTGGTTATACATAGATTCAGAAAGTTTTCCACATTTCCTAAATAACTAAAAGTGAAACTTCTTTTCAATTCCTCAAGACCAGGCTCCTGGCCATCTCCTGCATTATGTAATACTACATCATAAAAAAAGGTATTCAATATCCCTTATAGCTCACCTATTAAAAATCCCTAGCCATTGGCTGGACTGTCATGGAGAAGCAGAAAGTGGAGCTGTGGAGCAGCACACTACCCGAACAAGTCATATAGCTTCCTAGTGTCTTCCCACCAGCTGGAGAAAGTTTAGCCCTGGTGATTAAGATGGTGAGAGGTGATTAAGATTGTAATAGGTGATGTATCCTTCATGGCTCCAAGGATTGGCCTACTTTGAACACTGATGGGATGAAGAAATGACAAACACATGGACACAGCAAAAAGCTGGGATCAGGTGGCCTGGGCTCGCTGATGGAGAAGCCGTAGCACCCTAGAAGCTCAACTTGTTTACTACCATACAGTTGAACAGGGAAGGAGGCGTGGTCATTACACAGCTGAACAGAGAAGGGGCATAGTTATCACGTACACCTGAACAAGAAGGCCGGTTTAGCTAATCTAGTAAGAGCAGTCTCTGAGAAGAGCAGTCGGTCAGTAAATATCTAGGGTGATCACTTTCTGCACACAAGGCAACATTCACACTCACACCCAAGGACAGCCTTGAGTCTCCCTCTGAGCCTCACCCAGAGAACTCTCATGGGGCTAAGCCATATGGCTGTGCTGATGCCAAACAATACACACTCTCTCGGGGCTTCACTTGCTCCCTATGAAGAGGAATAACCAAGCACAGATAGACTATGACCTAGGTCAAAGATACTGGATAGAGACAATAGGACATGAAATCATTTTAAAAAGGAAAAGGAGGAGGAGAAAGTTAGGGAGTAATAGCTTACTCCTACTTTGGATAATTACAGGAAACTTCGGAAATGCCATTAACAAAATGAAAAGGTCCAGACATTTTCTGAAGAGTAAACATGAGTTGAGTTTCACCCTTTAAGCAATAGCAGTGACATTCGATGGAAATGTCTCAGGAAATATATTTGGAGTCATTACTGAAAGTTGAACCTTTACGAAGGAATGTGGTTTCCAGGGATGCTCCTAGGCCTGACTGGTGGGCTGGCTCTGAGTCAGTGGACCTGCAGGGGGAAGCAGCAGGTGCAAGGCCTGCAGGGAAATAGCTCTCAAGAGAAGCAAGTCATGGGGATGTAAAATCTGGCATAAGAGATGATGTGAATAAAGATAGGGAGAATGCTGTGAGTGAGGAGTGATCCCTTAGTCTAAAGAAGATGGGGTTCACAATGCAAGAAGAAGAGAAGCTCAACTGCAGTACTGAAAACAGCCTGGTATTGGCATGAGAACAGACAGGAGGACCAAGGGAACCGTATCGAAGACCCAGATATCAATCCACACACCTTCAAACACCTGATTTTTTTTTTTACAAAGAAGCAAAAAAATATCAGATGGAAAAAAAAGAAAGTATATTTAACAAATGGTGCTGGCATAACTGGATATCAACATGTAAGAGAATGAAAATAGATCCATACCTATCACCATGCACAAAACTCAAGTCCCAATGGATCCAAGGCCTCAATATAAAGCCAGCCACACCGACCCTCATAGAAGAGAAAGTGGGAAGTACACTTGAACACATTGGCACAAGAGACCACTCCTAAATAAACACTGAGAGAAACAATTAATAAATGGGACCTCCTGAAACTGAAATGCTTCTGTAAAGCAAAGGACGCGGTCAACAAGACAAAACAACAGCCTACAGAATGGGAAAAGATCTTTGCCATCCCCACATCAGACAGAGGTCCAGTCTCCAAAATATACAAAGAACTCAAGAAACTGGTCATCAAAATAATAAATAATTGAATTAAAAGATGGAGTATAGACCTAAACAGAAAACTCTCAACAGAGGAATATAAAATGGCTGAAAGACACTTAAAGAAATGCCCAACATCCTTAGTCATCAGAGAAATGCAAATCAAAACAACTCTGAGATTCCATCTTATACCTGTAAGAATGGCCAAGATCAAAAACACTGATAACAACTTATGCTGGAGAGGTTGTGGGGTAAAGGGAACACTCCTACATTGCTGGTGGGAGTGCAAGCTGGTACAGCTTCTTTGAATATCAGTATGGTGATTTCACAGAAAATTAGGAAACAACCTTCCTCAAGAACCAGTAATACCACTTTTGGGTATATATCCAAAGGATGCTCAATCGTGCCACAAGGACATGTACTCAAGTATGTTCATAGCAGCATTTTTTTGTCATATACAGAACCTGGAAACAACCTAAATGCCCCTTGACTGAAGAATGGATAAGGAAAATGTGGTACATTTACTCAATGGAGTACTACACAGCAGAAAAAAATAACGACATCTTGAAATTTGCAGGTAAATGGATGGAGCTAGAAAACATCATATTCAGTGAGGTAACCCAGACCCAGAAAGACAATTATCATATGTACTCACTCATAAGTGGTTTTTAAACATAAAGCAAAGAAAACCAGCCCACAAATCACAATCCCAGAGACCCTAGACAACAATGAAGACCCTAAAAGAGACATACATGGATCTAATCTATATGGGAAGTAGAAAAAGACAAGATCTCCTGAGTAAACTGGGAGCATGGGGACCATGGGAGAGGGTTGAAGAGGAGGGGAGAGACAGGGAGAGGAACAGAGAAAAATGTAGAGCTCAATAAAAATTTAAAAAAAAAAAAAGAAGAGAGGTTCAAATTCAGGTCAAAGAATTTAGGAGAAAACAGTAGTAAGTGATGTGCTGGATAAAGGTTATAGAAAATTCTATGAAGTAATAACCATCTCTATTTAGCAGCAATCATAACCCTTCCAAATATATTGGCACATACACTTCAGCAACATTTCAGAGCAAATGGAATCTGCCATGCTGCTGCAATGACTTGCCTCACCAATAGTGAAAGAAGACTATACCTGCAGAAACTCCTGACACCCATGTTCTTCCAAACAGGTGCTTACTAAAGGCTGGACCTATGGCTCAGTAGGAGAGCACTTGCCTAGCATATGTGAGGCCCTAAGTTCGATGCCCAACACAAAGCAAAAGAGACTACAATGGTGTTTAAACTAGAATCAACACACAACTCCCTTTGTAATTTCTCTATTCAGAAATGAGCTAATGGGCAGAGCTTCAGCTGCACCAGTGTGTGCTTCCATAGCATTGGCAAGCCTTTGGTTTAGTCTCCAGCACTACATACCTGTGTCTGAGCGTTTCTATTGTTGTGAAGAGACATCACGACCACGGTAACTCTTAGAAAGGAAAACACTTCATTGGCACACAGGCAGACATAGTGCTTGAGAAGGAGCTGAGATTTCTTCATCTTGATCCGCAGGTAACAGGAAGGGAACTGTCTCTCACACTGGGCATAGCTTGAGCAAAGCAGACCTAGAAGCCCATCCCCACCCCCACAGTGACACACTTCCTCCAACAAGGTAACACCTCTGCCAACAAAACCACATCTCCTAATAGCGCCACTCTCTTTCAAACCACTACAAATCTGCAACTGGGATGCAAGCCTGTAACTCCAACATCCTAGGAACAAAGGTAGGAGGATGGCATGATTAGGGTCATGCTTAGCTACGTTTCAATTTTGAGGCCAGACTAGAATATATGAGACCTGTTTCAGGAAGAAAAGAAGAAGAGGGAGGGGGGAGGGAGGGAGGGAGGGAGGGAGGGAGGGAGGGAGGGAGGGAGGGAAGGAAAGAGGAAGCAGGAGAAGAAAGGAAGGAAGGAATTTGAGCCAGTCTAGTAAGGCTCCTCCTAGCACGTGGAATGATTCTATGCATATCTGAGTAAAAAAATAAATAAATACATAAATAAAAGTAAAGTATCTAGTAGGAGTTGGCTGGAAAATGCTAAAGAAAAAATGCCAAGCACCTCATGATCCACTGTGTGATAAGTATTTATACTATTAAAATTGTATGTTGTGAACTGTCCCTTGGTTAACCTCTGGATCTAATTCTCCTGCATAGTATGAACATTTAACATGCCATAGTGAGTATTTCTAGGGTCCATATACATGCGCAGATCAATAAATTTGCGTTTTGCCGGGCAATGGTAACACATGCCTTTAATCACAGCATTTGGGAGGTGGGGGACAGAGGCAGGCAGATCTCTGTGAGTTCAAGACCAACCTGGCTTACAGAGTGAGTTCCAGCACAGGTACCAAAGCTACATAGAGAAAGCCTGTCTTAAAAAAAAAAAAAAAAACAAAGAAAAAGAAAAGAAAAATGTCTTTCATACATAATAATGAACTCATTGATGTGTGAACACTTTAATATAATAATAAAGCTAATTTTAAATCAAAATATACTATTAGCATTGTGATAGAACTTTTTTCTATGCTGTCCTCCTTAATAGATAAAATCAAGTAAACTATTTCTACAAACAAAAAAATCCTTTTGTTAGTTATACTGAAATGCATATATTGGTCAAACTTAGTTGAATGCAACAATAGTTCAAGAGAGCAATTTTAATAAAAAGAAAAGCTATGGTCAGCTGAAGAAAGGAAGTAACTTTCACAAAACCCAGAAATTACTGTCACCAAATGTGTAAGAACACGAGCACAGGCTACTTAATAAAAAGTACGCTTGTCACTGTAGCTGAATCGAATAATTGCCATTATTTACATTTGTTTTGCATTTAATTAACAGCTGGCTTAACTCGGTGATAGGAATAAAATATTCAAAACATGCACACAAAATTCAACAGGATAAAATTGTTGAATTTAAAAGAAAAATCTAGTAAATAATTAATTTACACCATTGAAAACATAAACATACCCTTGTCATTGAAGTGTGTAAATGTGTACAAAAAAAACAAGGCAAGTTTGTGATCATATTTTATAAAGTAAGCTGTCCCAATTTTGGGGATAGATAAATGCCATCATCTGTTTACTTCACAACACCTTTGTAGCTCTTTAAAATTGTCTATAGTCTCTAGTTCATGAGGGTAAAATGCTATGATTATTACATTGAAAATATTTTCCCACCATTTTCCCTTTAAGAAAGTATTCTTGCTCTCAGAATTCAAGCAGTTTTTTTTTAATCCTGAAATCCCTCTGTGCACTTCAAAAATCATATGTGCTCAGAAGCCTTGAAGGTCAAAGGCAAAGCTAACAGCTTATCTTGGATTTTGCTACTTTGGAAAAGGAAAAGAGGAAAATGAAATTTATGAAGTAAAGGCAATCTTATCTTGGAATTTCTTCATTTTATCTGTTTGCCATAAATAACAATTTAAACATCCTCAAATAACAACTTTTTGTTTCTATGTGAAAGTATTAAAAAATCAATGCATTCAGGCATTATATGAAGCAACAGAGACCAGAGCACCTTATTTGTAGCAAATTTTATTTTCAAATAACCATAAAAGGTATCTAGGTACACTTCAGAGTCATTTATGAGATCATGCATGGTGTAAACAGAAAGAGTCCAAAGGAAAGAAACATTCCTGATGCTTCTAACAAGTGACCTGAAGGGACACAGAAACAGACACCAGAACTTTCCCCCCCTGATGCCTGGATCTTTATCCTTGCTTGTTTCTTGTCATTTCAGCACAAGATAAAATGTAACACAGAGAAGCAAAATTCAAGAATCCAAGAGAAGAGAAACTTGCCAATGTTTAGGGTTGGTTGCTTGTTTTTTATTACTGTTCACAGAGAAATGTAGCAAGCGGAGAATGGTGTCTGAATGAAACATTGATTTTGCAACACAGTTAACAAGGAAGTGAATCCGGGCAATCATCTTGCTGCTTACTTCCTGTTTACAGACTCCTTGAAATCATGCACAGTGCTTACTTCCTGTTCTCAGACTCTTTGAGCATCATGCACAGTTATTTTTTTTTTTTTTGCTATGAAATCCAAGAAAATAAAATGGGAATGTTCCCAGAAGGCATTAAAAAGAATATTTTAACTTGGGGATTTTATTTTTGAAAATAAGGGAACTTATTATAATAATAATTTGAAAATACCACAAAGATAAAATAGGTGAGACCAAAAAGGACACAAATAGATAGCAAAAGCTAAAAAGACTTAAGTTCCAATTTTGTTACATTATCTGTATAGCAAAGAATTGTACATCAGAGGTTTTTTTTTGTTTTGTTTTGTTTTGTTACTGTTTTTCGTTTCAGTCTTCAGAACTGAGTTCTCATTACTAGGAATAGAAAATAGATTCGTCCATAGGCCCATAGAGACCTTCTCTATATGCACAGTTTTCAAAAAAAAACTCAACATTATTTACTTAGTCTAGACTAAGCCCCAATATTCTTATTGGCTAGTAACCATAAAGTCTAAAAGGTGTTGAGTCTCCTTCACAGTTTGTCATCTTCTTACAAGTGAAGCTAACTGTGCTAGTAACACAGTTAAAAATGAAATAACAAAACTCTATTCAAAACTTTCTATTTTCATCACAACAGCATTATCTCTTGATTTTCCTTAAAAGCCTAGGATGATAGAATGCCATGGTTTTGTCCCAGCACTTCCCATTTCTGATGCTTCACACCACGGTGCGCTCTGCAGGCATACTGCGATAGAAAATGATGCTATCTTCTATGTGCCTAATCAAAGAGCTGTCACTCTGAAAATTGTACAGTGAATTCCACTGGGATTCTGCTAAGTAAAGCTATTGGCATTTTAGGCAATGAAAACCACCAAGGCTCTTAAGAGTTGTATGCTTTGGTTTCTGTGTTATGAAGTGTTACTCTATTTGAAGTATCAAAAGCCTACCTACTATGTAAGTCAATATTACAATGGTATTTCACCACAGTTCACAGATATGGTCGGTAAGAGTTTGTGTTCCTAGGATCAATTTGCCAGAAGTTATATTCATCTAGGCATTTGGGGAGGTAGAAGCTATAGTTTGGGTGCCCTGCACCCATCTAAAATATCCTCAGTCTTTCTAATCTATGCCAAACAATAAATGTGCAGTTGCCCAGACTGAAGACTGTCGTACATTGTAGGAAAGTGTGTTAGACCTTCCAAGCCTACATCACGTGATTTTTCCACTTCCCACTCACGTAATTAGTGTTCTTTTTCTCTTCTTTTTAAAAAAAACATGCCTGTTTTAAATTTGTATTATTTTTTTCAGATGTCTAATTCAGCTATGTTCTTTCTCTCTTTGGTCTCTTCCCGCATTTCACATACCAGACAGATAGTTAAAAGTCTGAAAAACCAGGCAAGCTTCCAAAAATATTTCAAAATGAAACTGCCCTAGGTGACAGAACAGGAAAAGAAGGCAAAGCCTACAGGACCAAGGTTTCAACACGCTGGCTGAAAATGTGTTGGAAAATGCATTCAGGTTGCTCGCGCTATGGATGAGATTTCAATGAGCCATAAACATCCAAGTGACTGACAAAACTACCATGTTCCCTGACGACTCGAAGCAGTTCACTTGGCATGGTGCATTCTGGGTGCATTGTTAGTTAACTTGGTACCTGTCCCTTTCATCCTTTTGTTTCCTTCGTTAGCGTTCAGGAAAGGAAAGTGTCTGAGAAAACATTCAACGTTCTGAGAATAAATATAAGTGAGATATTTTATGTCTACCATTCATAAAACTTACATCCTTTACATAGGGTTTATTTGTACATAATAAAAATTTCATAAGGAATTTTTTTTCTGGAAAGTATTCTATATGCTAATTTGTTTAACATGTGCTTTGGATATAGAGCTAAGTAAAAGGACCTTCACTCAGTTCTTTCTTCAAGTATTCCCTTTAACGATGAAAAGAAACCTCATTCCTAAATATTTGTTCTTCTTTCCAATTGATCCTTTGTTTCTGATACCTTCTGCAACCTGAACTACACAGAGAACAAAAATGTCAGCGTTCGGAACATATTTAAATACGTCAATAAATTTGTTCATTGCATAGTGAACATGTAAACTCACAGAGAATCTATAAATATTACCCTGGAATCTGAAAAAGGTGGCTGGAATTTTACATCGTAATTTATTCTGATGTTTGTTCTGTTGTAATTTGGGCTTGCTATTTTATTTTCATCCACGTGTCAACTGAATACAAATAAATGAAAATAAGTCATAAAAGTTAAAATCAAAGAAAATAATTTCACCGAATTCTCTAGTCTGTAAATTTTTCCCCTGGGCATAACAGGCTGCAAATGTACTTCATGCCCTGACTCTTTAAGACAGTGTTCAAAATTAATTTCAACAATGTGTGCTTAACATAAAGTTAACTATATTTGCATCAAATAAAATGTTTATTCATGAAAGCTATTTATCATACAGGAAACAGCAAAGTCATCATTACAGAGATGTACACTAGAGGTGACAGATGCAAAAGTGCATGCAGGGCCTTCTGTTTAGGAAGGAAGTATAGACAATAGTACTAAAACCGCTGGGCTTGAACCCTACACTCTTGTTAATGAGAGTAAAAGTTATCCTCTGAATTTACAATTGGAAAATGACATTCAGAGCTAGGACTGATACACATTAGCAAGCAGATGAAATGGATGACTTGGGGACTTTATTTTACAGTTATTGTGCTTGACAAATGTGTGGAGTTGTTTCGATAATAATTTTCTCCAAATGTGGGGAGGGCGTATTACTGCCAGGTTGCTCTGGTTTTCTGCGTGGTTTATCTCGCTCTTTTATTAAACCACGTGAGGTTAAGCCTTCATTTGTGTCAGACATCATAAAGAACAGAAGTTTTGTTAACATTCAATAAATGACACTTAAGTCACTCTCTCTTTCTCTCTCTCTCTCTCTCTCTCTCTCTCTCTCTCTCTCTCTCTCTTTCTCTCTCTCTCTTTTGGTTAATAAACTTTTAAGTGTATAATTATCATAACCTAATAGGGTCTTTGTCTTCACTGCAGTGGATTTCCGATCAAACTTTTCCCCTTCTTTTAATACTTTAGGGAATTTTCAAACGTCGGGATGTTTGGCTGTAATGCCCCAAGATTTGTTCTCCCTGAAAAAAAATCATAGTGACAATTTATTAACTACAGAGCAACTTGGCTTTTAGGGGTCTGCAATTTCTATTTAGATTTACAAATATCCACTAGAGCTCAATAGACCTGATACTAAATCTTAATCATCTTTAAGATTTCTTTTCATGCAACTATGGATCTGCTAATTTATTTTTATTCTGAAAACTGAACTGAGTCAAATCAGTGGGGCATTACTTTTATTATAAACAAGAATATTTAAGGGTAATTCAAGATTGAATCACATTTTATATACAATGGTGTGTGTTTTTGATATGAATCAGAACTTTGGGAACCTAGGAACCTATTTGTCTGTTTGAATGTTTTTAGTTGTGCTGTTATTTCTTAGCTTTTACACATAAGTACTGAAAATATACTAACACAAGTAAAACTGATGGGAAATAAAACTCCTTAGATTCAAAATGGTTTATTCACACAAATTTAATAGGATATATCACAATTGTTTGGTCCATAAATATTTAGGGGAAATAGTTTCTATACAATGCATTTATCAATAAACAAAGGAACATGGACAATTTTGCTAGACCACTTACTGTACTATAAACACGAAGCTCAATATATAAGATTATTGAATTTATCAACTATATTTGAAAGAGTGCACAACTGCTTTCTATGACATGTTTGTCCCCCTAACAGGATACACCATAAAAAGAGTTTCAGAAATGAGAGGTAAAACAGTACAAAACTAGTGAGGTGTCAAAAGGGCTTAAAACAGTTAATTTAACAAACAACACATATATCCTGATTTTTCACAAACTTATTTCCAAGTTATATCATAAGGCACATAGGAGAACTGAGTTATAATTAGTCTACTTAATAAAGTAGGTCTGTAGTACCATATATTGTTCTGTCAAAGAACAAAATTTCTAAGTATCGATATTTTACCTGTAAAAGTGTGTTAATAAGATCTCAGCCTTAAGAAGGTTGTTTGGTCTGGTTAGTGGTAAATGCCCAAAATGTAAGAGAAATATGAAAAGTCAAGATTTAAGCTCCATAGAAGATGACCACACTTGCTAAATATATAATGGCGATCACACTTTCTTCTGTTACAGTGTTAACTTCTCTTCCATCATCTTTTTTTTTTAAAAAATAAGCTACTTTCTGTGCTAATTTTCTAAAGACCCTGAGCAAAAGTTACAATAATGCACTTTAATGTGGGCAGTGAACTGTCAATATGTAACCACACATTTATACAGCCAGAAGGGCACCTTTAAAATCTATTAAATAGCCACTTCGACCACCAGAGGAGATTAAAGGGTGCAAAAGAGTGGACAGTATGTGCAAAGTCATTCTGAACAATCCACTAAAGCAAGACGCAGATCTTGACTTCTTCTTGATTATTTTAGGAAATCCACAATCTAGTTGGTTTGTTTTTTGTTTTTTTTTAACTACAACAGAAGCAGGTAGATGAACATTCACCACTGCCCAGACCATTATGATTTCACGTTAAATTAAAAGAAAAAAATGCTGCTGTAAACTAGGAAATATATTCAGATCAGCATCCACAAGGCTTGTGAGTTTATCTACTTTAAGACTCATAACTTCACATCTGTAATATTAAAAAAGATTTTTACACATAAATCAACCCGTGCCAAAACAAAATAAGGAAGAACCCAATAATTCTCAGTGTTGATATTCATTTACTAAGTTGGTTTAAAAAAAAGACATTATATAGAATGCCAGATACAATATCATGGTACAGCTGAAGCCAATTAATTATTAGTTAAATTATGCCAATTTTTACTTCTTAAAAATTGTATTTTGCTTATTTCCATTTCTTTAGGGGAAAAAGACAGTTTCAGAGACTGACTAAAAAAGGTTATCTTTTCACTTTTTTTAAGTAGGGGGTCAAAAGTACAGAATTTCACATTTTAAGTGTAACTCCCATGGAAACACAAGGAGTTTAAGGTTGTTGTGGTTTTTTTTTTTTTCAATTTTGGAAAAACAGTAAAAAGCCCTAACAACAGGAAGTTACATTCCTGAGTTAGACTTCCCACCCAGTTAACTGTTGCTGTTTAAAATTGATGTTAATGTTTTGTTTAATCATATCCCTCACTTGAATTAATAGTTAAGGTTAAAAAAAAAAACAGAAATAGTACATTTGTTTTTAACTTCTTAACATGAAATTTTTAAATTGTAAGACTTTAGAAAACAACTTATTAAGTGTCTGGTTCATTAATAACTCGATCACAAAAACAGGAATATGATTTGTCCAACATAATACCATCCATTTTTTTTCCCTTGGAGATTCTGGAAATAAGTAACATACAATTTTAAGAGGCACTTACTAGAATGATTCAAAATCTCCCCTTACCAACTGAAAAAAAAAAACCTGATTAAAGAAAAAAGATCAAATACACCTTGTAGACAAAATAAGTTCACTTAAAAGCGACAATACTGTAAACTCATAGCCAAGTGGTGTAGATGCTACACACCAAGCTGCTATTTATTCCCCAGACATCTTGTGGGTTAGGAGAAGGGGAAAAAAATCTCGTAAATAATAAAATAATAATATTAGAATAAAAATAAAAAGAGGAAGAATCCTTTTAAAAAAAAAAAAAAAACCAATGTTAGAAAAGGTTCGTTAAGGTAGTTTGTGAGGGGCTTCCGGATTCGTGGCTGTCCATGTTAGAGGTCACAGATGTCACTACAGTGACAGTGGGATTGGTCAGGTCTGTTAAAGTGGTCGCAGTGCCGGGTGGAGTGAGAGCGCCGCTGTCTGCTGAGGGCGGGGCCGGAAGCGACGTGCCGTCAGCTTTATCAACACCCCCATTCTCCTGCCGCAAAAGGTTCCTTCTGAATTTGGCTCGTGCGTTTTGGAACCAAACCTGCAAACCAATCCCAATTGATTTCTTTATCGATTTTTTTTTAAGTTTTTCTCTCTCTCTCTCTCTCTCTTCCTTTTTTTCTCTTTTTCCTTTCTTCTATTTCTCCTTTTAAATATCATTTTTCTTGGAAAGAAAGTGGACTTTTTCTACTTCTTTCAAAATAGACTACTCCGGGTAATAGAGTTATTTTCTTTTTACTGTACATATTGCTGCATTAAATGTGTCACTTAGAATAACTGGTACTGGAGCAGGGAAACCACAGAAACAAAGGCATGGAGACTAGGGGAAAACACACCATTCCTCAAGAGGGAAAAGCAGGGTCACCAAAGTGTCTCAAACTAAGAACTTCTCGTGTGAGGGGAGCACCACCAGAGGTTAAGCTGTTTGCTAGTCCGATGCCTGACAACTGCTCTATGGACAGAAATACTCTTCCCAGCCACAGACCACAAACAGCCAGAGAACAGAAAAAGTCTGCTACTTGCCACTGAGGGGGGAGATCACAGGTCACTCGCAGCAACCTTGTATCATTTTATAATTCTTACTATAAGCCTAGAGAAGCAGTTCAACACCCGGAAGAACTCTGGATTTTTAATAATGACTTGGTAAAACAGAAAAATTCTTGCTCCAACTTCTTGCTCAGATACGAGCCTGACCTTCGACTGTTCAGGAGCTGGGGGACGGGCACCTGAATTTGGAAGGTCCTGACATGAATGGGCTGCCAAGAGTCTGCAGACGTGGGACAGCAAATCCTTATACACTAGTACACTAAACCCAGTGTGAGTGGACATCTCTACAGGCAACACTTGTTTAAATAAAGGTAATGCCGCTTACACAGCAATGAAACTTTGGAGCCCACCTCTCCATCTGGAGGGAGAATGAGAGTCCTCGCGGACACCTTGAGTACTCTCCAGGAAGCCCCTGTGGGAAGATAACTACAGGAGGAGACTACTAGGAAGCAGAAGAGGAAATGTCCATCTCCCAGGTGATTAGGGAAGAGAGCTAGTCTCTGTCAAGGGGAAGGGAGGACATATATACAAAGCCAATAATGGACGTGGCTTACCTGCAAGACTCTTTTGGTCAGGCCTGTTTTTTGAGCAAGCTGCTTGAGGTCCTTGGCATCCGGGTTGTGGTTGATGGCAAAGTAGGATTTCATGGTCCGGAGCTGGTGGTGCTTGAAGGACGTTCGCATGCGTTTGGTCTTCTGGGAAGGTGGATAAGGCTGCTGGTCCCGGTCCAAGTGGTCTGCCTCGTTCTCATTACAACCTGTTGCAGTAACAGTGGACAAACAACTGGTCAGTGGGAACTTCTACATCGGCTTAAAAGATGGAGAGCATATGACACTACCGTCATCATAAAGCAAAAGACTGTCATCTCTCTCAATGGTGAGTGGTAGCTAGACAAGAAGACACTGGCTATAGTCAGCTAAACTAGGCCATTTGGATACAGCTGGTCTGCATAATAGAAAACAGAAGATAAAGCCTTTTCTCTCTGATTGATGCTCCAGAAAATGTAGGTTGTAAGAGGGACCTCAAAGAAGAAGAAGCAGAGGAAGAGGAGGGAGAAGAAGAAGAAGAAGAAGAAGAAGAAGAAGAGGAGGAGGAGGAGGAGGAGGAGGAGGAGGAGGAGGAGGAGGAGGAGGAGGAGGAGGAGGAGGAAGAAGAAGAAGAAGAAGAAGAAGAAGAAGAAGAAGAAGAAGAAGAAGAAGAAGAAGAAGAAGAAGAAGAAGAAGAAGACGTTTATGTGGATCTGCACCCTGGTGTCCACATTCACATGGGTTTTTGTGCCATTTTGCCTGTTTCTGGTTTGTCCTGTCCTGTATCAAGGCACTGTTCTTTACGTGACAAATGTGGCGAACATGTATTTCAGGTCTCAAGTTTCAAGTTATCTAACAGCACAGTATGTGTACGCACACAGGAAACTAAGGGATAATCTAAAGAATTTCTTATGTTTGTGGCGCTTTCTCGAGAGGGAAAAAAAAGGATAGGAAAAACAAGGAGACATGAGAAAATGACGCTTTTGAATGTCTTGGAGAATATAAGAGCAGTGCATTTGAGGAGTTTTAGCTACAACTGGTTAGCTTGAGCTGTGCCAGGAAGAAAACACCTTTTCCTTGGAGTTAGCCTAATAAATATTTCTGAAAGAAAATAATCCCAGCCTCCTCCCTTGCTCCTGCCTGCAGCACTCCCCACAGCTCACCGTAGAAGCACAATGAAGGTTTCTACCCAGCTTGGTCTCCTGTGTTGTGGATGTGTGTGAGTCAGGTATGACCTGTGCCACTGACAAGCCTGGCAGTAAGAGGGCAGCATCTTCTCTGCCCTTGCAAAACCCTCCTTGGCACCAAGGGCAAAATAAATTGGGCTTTAATACCAGTGAAAAATTCCTCATTCTCAGGATGTGAAAGTTCATCATATTTAAAGCCACTTCCTTGTTCTGCACAAGACATGACTACAAGATGAGAACATTTCACTAAATATTTACTGGCTTACTCACCTATGCAATTCAAGGGCATAGCTGTCTTTGGCTCTTGGGCCCTTATTTAGTATATTCATCTGGTGTGCTTTCACATCTGACCATCCCGAGCTTCTATGCATTATTTCAAATCAATCTGATCATGTCATACTGAAGGAAAAACTTCAATCTTTAAAGGGGTGAGTCATCTTTTAATGTTACCCCTCTCCTGTTTTATAAAATGGTATCTGCCTGCCAGGCTCTGGTTAGAATTTCAGAATTCCCTATTTGCATGTATATAAGCATAGACGTGCTCAGAAATCGGCATGTATGCAGCTTTGTGATCATCAAACAGGAAAGCTACTGCAAATAAAACTCATTTAATGAGAAATTATCCCGAATATATAAAATGAAGAATTATCAACTTTTGTGTATCCCAAGACACAATGGTGGGAAGTCGCCCAAGGGAGCAGTCATACAAAGGAGCAGGTGTCCATGAGTTCTCTGGGGGAAAGGTCTGTATCACATTCTCCCTTGCATTCCTAAGTCAAACAACGAGGCCATGAGCTCACAAGTACACCTTCCCAGCCCTTCGTTCACCAGGAACATCCTAAGTGCATGCTAATATGAAGTCCCATCAACTTGAGCTGGTGCCCAAGTCAGACAGATACTGCCAAACTTTGGTCTTAAGCTTCTTAGGCCTGCCAGAATGGAAACATATACCCACAGGTAACAAAGAGAATATCTTTTACATTTTGCCCTATTTCATCCCAGCGGGGATATGTCCCCTTCAAATAGTCTGCAGAATTGCACGGTGAGATCCTCAAATCGATGAAAGAGCATCCTGTGACTATAAAACGATGATATCTCCAGTAAACTGAGCCATATTTCACAGCCAGATTACAAAGAGACCCTCAGCAACTTGCTCAAAGAGGCACATTCCAGTCGTTGGAGGCTTCTTCAAATGAGAGAGCATGCCTAGCCAATGTGAGTTGCAACTTTTCCTGAACAACACATCAATTGTGACAAGAGCCTCAACTTGATGTTTAAATAACACACTTATTTCCCACCTCTCCCAGGATAACATTTCCTAGAAATAAATATGATTCCCAACTTAGCTATCTAGCTATTCATCATTTGAAATGAATCTAAGAGAGAAAAAGATAATTAAAATAAGATTCGAGGAAATTGCTTTTCTAAATATGTCCTCTGTATTTGGTTTTGCTCATTGCAAATTCAGTACAGTGGTTTAGTGCACTAGAAAGAATTACTGGGTTTGCCACCACACAGCAATTCAGTGTGTAAGAACAGAGACACCAGGTCTTTCTTATAATATACGATTTTCACGTGGCTATGTTTGCACCTACATTCTGCAGCTTGATAGAGAAATCAATTTCTGCCACAATATATCAGCTTATCCTAAATTACTTGTGTTTAATGACAAAAGCTTTATGTAAATTTGCAGGTGATTGTGTTCCCAGCATTTCTAAGCCTTAGGGATCTTTCCCCCTGAATTATAAGAATAAATAACTCTCTTTAAGTTGCTTCAAATCCCCACCTGAGCCTATGCCTCTGTCATTACTGAAGCTAACAAGAAGAGCTAAATGTTTTACATCCAGTTGCTTGCTTGCGAGAGGGTCACCTATCTAAAATGAGTTTCTGTTCTAAGGGTTTGAAACCTTCTGAGAATTAACTAATTCCTGGGAGACCACTAGGGGTCAGTGCCAGGCTAATTTAACAAGAAAAAATCCTGCACATTTAGATGAAAGAACCTGGGGGTGGAGGGGGAGAAGTAGCAGAAATCCAGTTTCTTAGTTAATGGTCAATTATCCAAATAGGACGTGTCTACCCTAGACTGAATCCTCTTACCTCTGAAGGTCCTTATTTCAATCCAACATTTCAGCTAAATGATCTTTTTATCTTAAATATAAATAGGTAATTTTTCTTCCAAAAAAAATCAGCCTGAATAGTTTGGTGGATATGTACAAAGAAGTAAAAACTAAACTAGGAACATTCTACTGAAAAGTGCTTAAACTATGGCAAGCCCTAACTGACCTCTGACAGTCTTTGGATCAGGAATATGTTTTGTGTATACCTTTTTAAAATTCATTGTGTGCATTTATTTGGATCCCATTAATGCTGCTCTTTATGAAGCTTTACATTTCAGGAGAAATGGCAAGAGAAAACCTAAATAATGCTACAAAACCAATGAGCTTAAAATGTAGGTGACTTGTATGTTCTAAATTTTAATATGTTTTAAACTTGATGACCCATCCTCCTCACCCCACCCCTACCCTATTGGACTGTGTGACAAGCTGACATTAGAATTATAAATTTTTTTTTGTAAATGAGGGTGATTTTTGCTTAGATTACTTAAAACCAATTCCTCCAGGCAATCTTCCTAATCTTAAAGAAAGGTGTTCTATTTGATTGTGTCTCTGGGGATATCCAGGAAAGGGTGTTAAGAAGCTGCAGTGGACTGGGCAGCCTGGGCCATTTTTCTGCTGTCCAGGAAGAGGACAGTGTACTCAGAGACTGAGCAACCCTAAGGAACCAACAAAGAACCTAAACAGCTTTTTGCCTTCTCTATTTGTCTTTTTAAAAAGTAAAAACTAAGAGAAGCTAAATTCTATTACTCTGAAAGCTTCTTGAAACCATCTAACATAAAGATCCAAGGCAAAACCAAATTCAGCTAATTAGATTAACTAAAGCAAGCCAAGAGCCAAGAGCCGAGCTTGCTCCCAGTTTAACTAGAAATCCCCATCCCTCTGGATTTCATGGGGTGCCAGCATCATTCTCTCTCCCACTAGTTGTATAAAACCCAGTGTCCCTTCCTCCCCTTCCCATTCCAGGCCACCACCCTTCCCCTCCTCTCTCCTCCTCTCCTCTCTCAGTAGGACAGTCAGGTCTCGGTGAGAGGTTGGAAATTCCACTGTCATCTTCTATTAACAAAGAACAATTAGTGTCCTGCCTGTTTTGCCTTGAGGACCATGCATTATAGATGATAGAGTTTGCAGTGGGCAGTTGGACCCTAGGCAAAGCCCTGCCCCAGCTTAGCAGGGGCAGGTGCGGGGGTGGGGGTGGGGGGTGGACAGGGTGCAGCCAGGCAAAGCCCTTGGCCAACCCCTGAGTTGTGCTTGCTGCAGAACACAGAGCTGCCCTTAGCCTCTATGTTGGCTCTTTTCCCTTGGTCCAGCCGCTGCCCAGATGTGAATTCGGTAGAGACAGCTGAGGCCTCTTTGGGCTGTGTGTCCCTTCTCTCTCTCTGAGATGCCATCTCTCTGCTCCATCCCAGAACGGATTCCCCTAAATTTGGAAAAGAGTCCCAGGAAACAAACCAGCACAGGGTTGGATATGCACAATTAAGCCAGTGGGTCTCTTCCAGTAGCCCAAGTCCCCTATGTGTTGAGTTCCTAAATCAGTTTGGGCCAGGACATGGGAAATCAGGGCTTTCCCAAAATCAGCCTAGGTTTTCTGGGACCCACTTCCCCTCTGTGCTTACTCCAAGAGCTCAGGTCTTCAGGGTAGGCCAAGAGCCTGACCTCCAGGATGGGAAGTGGAGACAGGCTATCAACAGAAAGAAACTGGTGCAGGGGCGTGAAGCAGATGGATGGGCGGTTTCTCCAAAGCTAGGAAGTCTTTGGGAGCTGTTGCCTGCGCTTTGTTATGAATAGAGAGAAGGCTGGCAGCGGGCAAACAAGCAGCCTGACACAGGACTGAGCAACCTAGTGGAGTGGACCGGGAGATTCCTCGGATTGTCAGAGGTCAAGAGGACCTGATGACCTATCAGGCAGGGAGTGAGTAGGCTGGGTGAATACCCTGACCCTCCAGAGAAACAACTGTCTCAGCTGCGCAGAGTGAGTCCCACCCTACGGTTCTCTTTGCCAGGATCAGAGATTCAGTTTTTCAATACCCTTGCCAACTATGTTGCTGATTAACTTTGGGCTGGTGACCACAGCCTCTGCCCCCTCCAGACAGAGTGGAACTGGGCTCTGAAGTCTTTCTTTTCCCCCCATTAACTATTTAGGAAAACCTCCTCCAGGATCTATAATTTGGCTCCAACAAAGGAATTGCCCTGGGGCTGTTTTGCTCCAACCGAGAGCCAGAAACTAATGGGCTCATTAACTAATGGGCAACAAGGATTTGGCTTGGCCTGTTTGGGGGAAGTGACTTCAGCCCCATGGTTATAAATTTTTTTTTCTCCACAAGCTCAATAACCCATCCTCTCTGCCCTTCCATCCTATTTACCTCTCTCCTTTCCCTTCCTCAGACTGAGAGGGGTTTGTGGTGAGAGCCAGGTCGTGTTAGGCAAAGCACCGTCTTGGCCACAGAGTCCCAAAATGGGAACCGGTTCTGCCAAATTCTCCTCCAGCACTCTAAGATCTGAGCTGTCGGGGTGGGTAAAGTTAGGGGCCCACCTGAGTTGTAATTCACGATGTCCACTCCCAGAGCTGGGCTCTTCCGCTTCCGGGGCCTCCCCTTCTGCACTGTGCCAGTGCCATTGAAGTAAGGTAAAGCCAAGCCTCCGCTCTTGGCTGCCAACTCCGTGTAGCTCAGTTGAGGTGGATACTCCCCTTGCAAGAGGGTCTCGAAGTGTGCACGGCAGTACACCAGGCTGTCCTTCATGCCGAAATGGTCTCCCGTGGTCAAGGTCTTGTTGCAAGTGGAGCAGGTGAAGCAGCTCAGATGATAGACAGAGTCTCGGGCGCGCATGACCATTTCAGAGGCGGAGATGCCAAGGTGGCAGCGGGCACATCTCTGCACAGAGAACCTTCTGGAAGCAAACAGGAGAGTCAGAGTTCCAGCTGTTGCGAGCAGTACCTATCTCCCATTTGCAGCGCCGGGGCTTAGTCTGCAGGGGCCAAAGACTGACATCGGAATGCTGGCTGAGGGCCACTTTGGATATCAATTTTATTTGCACAGTGACCTATTCTGGTTCTGGTGAACACGAAGAAAAGCATCCTTACACAAAAGTCAGAAGAATTGAGGAATTTAGCTTCAATGTAATTTAAAAAGCAAGCAAACAAAACTCTGAACTGGCCAACTCACAGCACTATTGAAAGAATACTAAGTTGCAACACCAAATGAAAAAAAGCCTGGCCTTACAGATGACAAAATAGTATCATACCTAAATCTTGCCTGGCTACCCCAGAAAATGGCAATTCTGCAGGGGAAAGACAGCACCCCCTTCTACTTCTATTTAGAGGGCAACAAGATCATTTCCACAGGCTCAAATCTTTCCCAAGCTTCTGGGGTTTGTTGTTGTTGTTGTTTGTTTTGTTGTTTTTTTCTTCGATCTGGTTCTGGCTAGCCTGGGGAGCAGTAGCCTGTGTGACCTTTTCATAGTCATTTACAGGATCCTTGTCATCCACTTAGTTGCTTCTGCCCCTGCCAATAGCCCGCAAGTTGACCAATTCACATTAAGGAGGGAGGAACCCACAAAACAAAACAGAACAAAAGTCTTGTTCGCCAGAGACCTGTCCATTTTCTCTTTTCCCAGTTTTCTCAGCTGAGCTGTGTAGCTAAGAAGAGCTGGGACCCTGATAAGCTCTCTACTTCCTTCTCACCCATCCTCGCTGCCCCGCCGAGGGTGCGGTGCGCACAGCTTTAAGGCATATGTAATGAATTTCCCCCATCTCAGAAATAACTTTACCTTTGACGGGCAAAACAAAACAAAACAAAAAAAAAAGAAAGAAAAAGAAAGAAAGAGAGAAAGAAAGAAAGAAAGAAAGAAAGAAAGAAAGAAAGGCGACTCTGGATTCCCGCAGGTGGCTCCACCAGGTTTATTGGGTCAGAGGAGTGTGTGAATGGGGGGCGGGGTGGGAGTACCTGTAGTAATCCTCCTTGCAGTAAATGCTACCGTCCTTGGCAAAGCAGGTGAGCTCGGACTCCAGGGCCAGCTTACATTCACAGCACTTCAGGCACCTCAGATGCCACTGCTTGTCTACGGCCAGAAGATAGTACCTGTCGGAGATCTTGCCCCCGCAGCCGGCGCACAGAGCGGGCTTCTCCGGACTGAGAGGGGGCATGCCCTGTGAAGCAAGCACAGGGCAAAGCTGAAGGAGGGCTGGGGCGCAGCCGCACAACCCGGGACGCCTTTAGCAGAAGAGTCCCCAGCGCAGGAGCGCGGCTTACCAGGGGCCACAGCACACAAAAGCAAAAGTGGGGAAACTTTCCCAATGTCTCCCCTTTCAATGACCAGTTCCCCTTCTTAGGGGATTACCTGGACCAGCATTCTGGTCCTCCTGGACCTGTAACCCTGAAAGCACCCGGACTCTAGAGCCTAGAGAATGTTTTAATAAGCGGTCCAGAATTAGAATAGCTAAGGCTAAAAGTTTGTGACTTTCAAACTCAAACAATACACAAAACAAAGCTGTTATCGAGAAGTAGAAAGAATTCTGAAGTACGTGGATTTTTTTTCACACAAGCAATACTATAGTTCTATTTTTCTGAATTTTAATGGGTGAAGTAATTTGGCCAGCGTTGTGATTCGGACATGCTTAGCAGATGTTGCTATTCTGTAAGTTCAAGGCCGTCCCCCTGTTCCGGTAAGGAAGTGAAGTGCCTGTCCCGAAGGAAGGACCCCCATCCAATCTTTTCTGTATATTCGCTCTTTTCTCTAGTCAGCATAAATAGCACACGTCTTTCTCTTGAAAATTTGATTCCCAAATTAAGCGTCTTACTTAGGTCCTAACTGAGACTAGCAAAGATGGTAAAATTCACTCTGATGTTCCCAGTCGAATTTGGTTGCTGTTTTTTTTTTATTTTTAAATAAAATAGCCGCTAAAGATGAAAATAAGTTACTCGCTGAGTTGTTTCATCAGACTAGCAGAAATAATCAGGGCTTCCCTTACTTTATTTTGGCGACATGGAAAGGTTAAGTCTCGCCTTTTTCTCGGATAGTGGGTCCTCACTGTATTAATGGTGCAAACGACGATAGTGGGCTATTTAACAAGACTCAAAACCTCGCCGACCGGCTAGAACCTTCTTGGTCAGTTTGAGCTACAGTCCCCGCTGTGATATGAAAGCTCTACACAGCCCTGTTCGCCCGGAATCGTTTCCGCGGACTTCTGTAGTTTTCTCCCTCCAGTCCATAAGTGAACAGGGGAAATGCTTAGATTACTATTAATTTCACGAAGACGTGACTGCTCTTAAGAATAGTAACCGGCAGTCGGAGGTGATAGTTTCTCTTAGGTTTGTAGAGTTCGTTCGTGTTTCTGCTTTTAGACAAGGGGGCCGCTCCTTCTCTTTTTTATTTGATTTCCCGCTACATAAGATAACCTCCCCAGAAGAAAGAGAAACACAATTTTGTGACCAGGGTAGTTGAAGCGGCATGCAGGCCCTAACAATCTCTGCATTCGGGGGCTGAATTCTTCGCGTTCGAAGAATTGGAAACCGACCAGCGCGTCGGGGTCTGCTGGGAAGGTCTGGTCTTCCATCCCAGAGACTAGGGTCCCACGGCTGCAGCCAGTCCGGTACGCCGTGCGGGCAAACAGTCCCTCATTACCTGCACCAAGGCTTGCCCTCTGGACTACGGATCCGGCCTAGCTGCCGAGTCACTAGAAACTGGAGTTTGGGGCTGGCAGGGAGCACGCCCGCTCCTTCCAAAGCCTGCTACCTCGCACGCTCGCGCTCAGCCGCTATAAAAACTGGTGATCTCAGGACCGCAGCATCCCAGATACCTCGATTCCTTGCCTAGCAAGCAGACCTCTCGAGAAAACCTAGCGAACAGCGAACGTTCCCAGGCAGAAGTCCCCGAGACCCACCATCCCCAACCTGGGCAGGCCGGAGACTCGCAGTTTCTCCAGCGCCGCGCTGGGGTTGGTCCTTACCGCGTCGCGGCCGTTGAGCTGAGTGCCTTTGGCCAGACGGGCCTCGGTCTTCGATCTGCGCTCCATCTCCTCCATGATGCCTTGGATGTGGCCTCCGGAGATCCCATGGAAGAGCATGGCTGGGGGGCGGAAAGGACACGAATTGTTTTCGGCGCGGCACCCCACTATTTCCATAAACACACGCTTGGGGCTCTCAGTTCATCCGCGTGAAGGAAGCAAAGGGGACCGCACAGAGCTGCGCGGTGAAAGAGCGTGGAGACGGGCGGGGACAGGGACAAGAGAGAAAAGAAGAAAACGACAGAGTAGAAATAGATCTATTTGAGAGGGAAAAGACCCGGGCAGAAGAAAGAAAAAAAAAAGCGAAGGGGAAGGGGAAAAAAAGGTCCGGCGTTTCGCAGAAGATGTACAGAAAACAAACAAACGCGGAAGGAGGGGATAGCAGGAGACTCTTAACTGCGCGAGAGATCGAGTTACTAATGGGAAACAACTGCCACGGGGGTGGGGGGGGGGAGAAAAAACAAAATCCGAGGAAGAAAGAAAAATAGTTTTGAACACAAAGAAAGAAAACGAAGCGCTATATTCAGCGGTCCCCGGCTGCCTGCAAGTTCCCAGTGCCTGTAGGGTTGGGTTGGGGACTGCTCCTGCCGGAGCTGTGTCCAATTTGTTAAGAGACTAAAGCCAGCCCATTTTTGATAATTTAGTAGGAGGAGTCCTCTCCCTGGAGCGGCCACGGATTTTTATTCAGACAACAAAGACCTGTCACACTCCTCTCAACCCCCTGGTGATGGGCAAGCAGGGACAAACATTACAAAGGGGTGGGGGACTGGGGGGAGGCAGAAGGAGGGGGCCTTTACCCCCATCCCACAGGCGCGCCTGCACACACACACACACACACACACACACACACACACACGCACATATCCTTCCAAGAGTTCTCAATAGTCGTGTTTTAAAGGAGCCCTTAGTGTCCGAGTCCTAGAAGGAGCTGGAGGGATTCGCTCCCAGTTCATCAGTCCCCAGCCCAGATACATAAAAGATGAACTGCAAACCTTGTTTCCTTCTCGTCGATAGACTTTTTAAGAACAAACAAACAAACAAAACCCAGGTCACAAGGCTGTCACCAGGAACATATCGAAGCCGCAGTCTTAGAAGCACTTCACGGAAACGGGGGTTTTTAATGTTTACTTCTTTCCTCCCCATCCCCTTCTCAACACTCGTTTGAAAACACTCTTCTGAGGGCAGCCTACTCGCCTCACGTCCCCAGGGCAGGAGGCACCACCAGGCTCCAACGCCTCACGTCCCCAGGGCAGGAGGCACCACCAGGCTCCAAGGCGTCCTCCAAAGTGAAAAGGGGCGTGGGGAACCTACTTTCCGAGTATTACTTTTGGAGAGGAAAATATATATATGTACTCTGAAATTTTTGATATTTTGAGTATAGAGGCCAGGCGATGGTTTTGTAGACCTAGATATTCAACAAAATCTTGACCATGGAAAAATGAATCTTTTACCTAATTCTAGCGCGAAGGTAAACTAGTGGAGAGTCTAGTGTCCCGTTTGGAATTTGTCAACTTGTATAGGGCTCGAGTGAACTGGGTGCCCGACCGGGGTAGGATGAGGCATTGGCCGCTGGCGTTCGGCACACTTCGGTGGGTGTGAAAGGGGCTCAGGGTGGAGGCGGGGAGGTGAGAACTAACAGGCAGGACGGCAGACTGCTCCTCACAAGAGATGGTATTGTTCCATCGCCCTCTGTTCTTGCTAGCGCGGCCCTTCCCCTCCCTTTGGTACCATTAAAAAGTGCCCACAATACTCTGATATTGTGGACTCACTGAACCGGCCAGAAAAGCCCTAGGATTGTGGAGCGAGGACCAGAGTCGGAAACTTAATCAGAAAGAGAAGGAAAGCCTGGCCGCTCTCATCCCTTCCTTCGTGGTCGTCAGCCTCTGTTTCCCGACCACACGGCTGCCTTGCCGGAGGTCATTGGGGTTTCAGTCTAGATACCCAAGCGCAGCGGCCCCGCAGCAGGCCCGCCTCCTTCCACCCTGGCAGTCCACGTGGAGCCTCAGCCCTATCTGGAGGGAAAGCCGAGAAGAAACTGGGGAATATGGGTATCGGAGGAAGGGAAGAAAGGAAAGAATAAAGGATGAGTGCTAATGAGGGGGCGGCTTAGGATGGAGGGAAGGAAGCGAAAGAGGAAGGAAGAGAGGAAAAGGGGGAGAAGGAATGCAGAGGAGAAGGAAACCACCCTGGTGTAGCTGTTTAACTTCCTGTCCCAAAGCTTCGCCTTCTGAGGCTCCTGGGGTCGCCTCTTCCATGAAACTCAAGCCTCCACTGTTTCCCAACCTTTTTTTTTTCCTCAGGGTCAAAATAATGTTCTTTGCAGACTGGACGCTTTTAAGGTCCTCTGGGTACCAGAATACAGCTCATAAAACACAATTTCACACAAAAAATGAAGCCAACCAAGTGAACTAAGCGGGAGAAACACTCCCCCCCCCCCATTTTGGCAGCCCTACCTGACAGCAGGACGGCTATTTACTGTAAGTAATGTAATTAGCCCCTTTGGATGGAAATCAATGAGCTCCTCAAACCCACGTGCACACGCGAAGGGCCCCAAGGAGGGACTGGGAGCAGGGGCCCTTTCAGAGACAGCAGGTCCTCTCACAAAGAGGCAGATTGCCTTCACACAAGCCAGCAGTTAAACTGACTCAGGGCCCAAGGGGGGGGGGGACAGGACGGAGTGGACACGACCCAAAGAACTACTCAATTAAACCCAAGGATGCTAGAAGCACAAAGTAAATACAAGATTGTCATCCACTTTTCCTAGTTTCTCCCCTACATCCTCCCTGACTTTCAAATAGGAGTGTTTGGTATTGGTTTTGGCTTTTGGGTTTTGTTAAGCAAGATCATTAAAAAAAAAAAAAAGCAAAACAAAACAAAAAACAAAAAAAAACGGACTTCATGAAGGAAAAGCTGAAAAACACCTTTTTTAAAAACAAAAGTCATAGCTTTGGGAAGAGTCACTAGGGAAGCTAGGCAATGACATCATGGAAGCCTGCATCCATCCATTCACCCATCTGTCTATCCAATCCACTTCCTCTGTACAGATCTTTAAATCATCTATAAGGACAAGCCCAGTAGAGGGTCCCCAGCAGACAGCTTCCTAGCTGAAAACAAGCTTGGGCTGGTCTTGCTTATAAAACTAAGGTTCTAAGTTCCAGGGCCCTCAGGGATTGGCCACTTCCACAAAGAAGTGAACTGCCAAGATTTTTCTTGCTCTGAGAATGCAGGAAGTCATTGGAAAGGTGGGAATGGGGCAGGGGTCCTGGAGTTTGGGAGGTCCCAGTTAGTTTGGGGGAAATAGCTTCCCATAGGTCCAGCCCACCCCCCTCTCACAGTTCCTCAAAAAGAAGCCCTAAAGGAGCAGAGGGGTAAGAGAGACCAAGAGTTAGATGTGTCACAAGAATGTGCTAACCTTTTGTCCAGGAGCCCTAAGAACTGCTGAAGGGCCCATCTCCCCTCTCCTCTTCACTCGAAGGACTATAAGTGCTTTAAATAGGGAAAGCATGCTGGCAGCTTTGCCAGATTTAAAAAAAAACAAAAACAAAAACAAAAAAAAACAAAAACTTTTACCCAAGAAGTGTTTCTCTTTCTTCCAGGCTGAAAGGCTGGCACATGCTTGGTAAAAGTTAGAGCACTAGCAAGTTCAATGCCAGAGGCTTCACTTCCATTAATGGGACAGGTGCATGGTGGGGGGACTGTCTGCTCACCCTCCCAGTAGGACCTGGGGTCTTTCTAAATCCAAAGTTAGAGGCTGTGGGGCAGAGCCTTGACCTGGCACTGCCCACCCCCTCTCCCACACTGCCAGCATAGGCAATCTAATGTGCTCTTTTCTGCTCCCTGCGTTTTCATGGGGCTATTGTTACAACTTTCGGCAGAGTGGGACTCTGGATTCTAATGAGATAGAAGATTTTAGACTTAGGGTGTACCCGATTACATATAGCATTTCCACGAGGACAGAGGAGACTGACAGGCCATTGTCTGGACCCTGGCAGTTTCACTGGGAAAAGGTTTTTGGCTTAGTCTAACTACTCAGAGGCCAGGAGGGGAAGAGTGGAGATGTCATAGGTTGCCCAAACAGCTGCATAGCTTTAGGCTCGAGAACAGAAAATAACCCAGCCCATCATTTAGCTGTAAGAGACTCAAGGTCTCTTTAGACCTGGATTTTGGTGACCAAAATCTAATGCTCGCAAGTTTGGTCATTAAAGTTAGACTATTTCTTCGGATCCTAAGAATACTGTTGTTTGGAAAGGCAAAGCTTTGAAGATCTTGTCTAAGTTTTAGCATATGTCGGGTATCTCAGCAGCCAAGAGGAGTCAAAGGTGGTAAGGAGCTAGGGAGCCCTGTTTTCAATGTTAGCTCCATGTGGACTTGGATGACCAGGCTGCTCCTGGTAATAGAGGAGCAAATGGGCGGCAAGTCCCCAAACCTTTCTCTGAACAGAGCAAACCTTCCCCCAAATGACGCTGGCAGGTCCAGTTTGCTTCTGTTTCAGAGAGTCCCTCGGATTCAATCCTATCTGTAAAGCTTTTTCCAGACAAATGCAAGTGAGACTTCAGAGTTGTGGCTGCAGGAACCAGGCGGCCTGGGAGATGCTGCTCTCGGCCGGCCGCAGCCCAGCTGCTGCACCCGCACTGTTGCCTGCTGCTCTCGGGGACAGACGTCTTCGCGGGGTGGGGTCAGGGCCGGGCAAGTCTGCACCCTGTTAGTGCAGGAACACCTGCGGCCACAAAGGCCCATGTCAACTGTTCGCTATCTTCAAGCCTATGTTCTTGAATCTAGGTCCCCACCTCCACCCCCAACAGGGCTGCCTCCTAGTCCAGAAGATCCGCGCTTCTGAAACGTCAAGTCTCTTTACTTGAAGCTTGCTCTGCCGGTGGCCCTCAGAGTCTCCCCAGTAAACAATAAATTCTACACAGCACAATGGATTAGGGATGAACAACAACAAGATGTCAATAAAACCAGTTTCCATACCAGCCTTTCAAGGTACTTGCTTCCAGCCGCTCTGCCGAGGGTCGCAAGTCCCTCATGCCTGTGCTTCTTCAGTCCCTAAGACACCCTGACCCCTGCCCAGAGCCCTGACCTTAGACTAAAAGGAAAGTCAATGGTATTCAAGAAAAGACCCAAAGCGCGGCACGGGTGGGTCGAGGGGGCAGGTTCCGGGAATTCTTGAGCCAAAATGTTTTCCAGTCTCCAAAGCAAAGCTCAATTTTAAGACAATTACAATCCTTCCACTCAATGAAGGTATACTCATGGGCTCACAGTGGTTCTCTCTCTCTCTCTCTCTCTCTCTCTCTCTCTCTCTCTCTCTCTCTCTCTCTCACACACACACACACACACACACACACACACCTGGAACACACGTGGACCAAAGGAAACAGTGGCAAAGAAATACCGAGGAACCTGGCGAGAACTCACCTGCCTCTAAAGTGGTGCCGTTCAGCATCCTTAACGCCAGAGGGGTCGATCGCGCAGACAACTGCGATTGTACTGTCAGAAGAAAACCCGGTGTGTCAGCGAGACATTACTGCCTGGGCTCCCCAAGAACATCCTTCCCTTAGTGGGGCCGGTCTTAACCTCTTGTCTGCTGAGATTCGGGGACCCACGCAGTTATGCCCAAGCTGAGCTTCGTTTCCAGAGCTCCAGGGCTGGGAGTGCCCTCCTCCCCCCCCCCCAGGATAGAAAAGCACTCCCCACTATGCGGAACCTAAAGGGGTGTTTGTTACCTTGATGTCCCAGTGGTGTCAGTTGTTCCTCTCAAGAATTTGGTTCTTGGGAGAAGTGGTGGCCAGAGGTGGCGGTCAGGGGTGTGGGACAGTCCCGGCAGACACACTCTGTTAATCAAATAAACAAGCCCAGTGAATGAACATAAATAAGTGCTCGCTCGCGCTCTCTCTCTCTCTCTCTCTCTCTCTCTCTCTCTCTCTCTCTCTCTCTCTCTCTCTCTCTCTCCTCCCTCCCTCCCTGCTTCCCTCCTCTCTCTCTCCTCCCTCCCTCCCTGCTTCCCTCCTCTCTCTCTCCTCCCTCCCTCCTTACCTCTGTCCCTTTTCTCCTCTCTTCTCTCCCCAGTATTGACCTGAATCTCTCACCTCTGACCTTCAGCCTCCTCCACCTGTCTTTTATTTTCTGTTTATGCTTTCTCAAGTCGGAAAAGGCGAGGGTGGGGGATGGCCGAGGGCTCAGCCTCCGGCCAGTACCCCAACAACCGTTCCGAGACCGCGCTCGGCCCTGCCAGCCTCTCAATAATCCGAGGAGGTGTTAATGGAAGACTTGGCGGCAAGGGAACCTCATAAAGCAACGAGCATCCCGAGACTTGGGCGCAGCCGGGGGAGGGGTCCTGGAGCCCCGCAGCGTACCCTAGCCTCCCGGACCCCCAGCCTGCCTTTGACTTGCTGAAGCTGGTACCTAAAAGATGCTGCCGCCAGCTGGTGCCTGCTGCATAGAAGGTGAATGGGTGGTAGCTCCTGGGGAAACTGGGCTAAGCTATTGATTGCTCACACACCGTCCCCGCCTTCTTCTCTCCATCCCTTGCTCACCGATGCTTCTAAGCCCCGCATCGGAAACCCAGCAAGTTGGAGAGCGTTCTGAACTGGAAAGCGGCTTCTGTGACCCGTCTGCGAGGGGCCCCAAGACACCTGCCCCTCTTGGGTCCTTACTAAAGAGCAACAGCTGAGAAAAACCTTCTAGAAGAAATTCTGCACTCGAACCTGGGCACTCAAAACGGCTATCGGCTATGGCAGGGATCGGCGGGGACCCTGTTACCTGGTCTAGATCCCGCTAGGACTGCGTAGCCCCGGGTTCCCTCGAGCCGCTGGTAGAGAAGAATCGGAAGCCAGACCTCTGGCCAATTATTTACCCCACTCCCCACCCAGGGCGCCCCTCGCAGTCGGAGATGGGGAGGCGGGGGATTAGCTTGGGCTCCCGCGCCTGTGGGGAAGGAGGTGTGAGCAGAGAGATTGGCAGCTCCAGAACGCCGGTCAGCGCCGGCGCCGCCCTCCCCCACGCCAGTCTGCTCCCCAAAGACCCCTCAGTCTTAGCCGCTCCTTGACTTGGCATGAGCCAAGGGGCTGGGTGGGTTGAAGGCATTTGTGTGCCTCGAAGCCACCAGCAAAAATTACGGATTTGTGCGGGGATGGAAGCCAACCAGTCCCACAAGCTCTCCACAGTTTGGGGGCTTTAAGAGACGGCTCGGGAATGGTGAATCCAAGCCACCCCTCCCCCGCACGCTCACTCTGCACATTAAACAGCGGAGTCTGGCTTGGAGCCTTAGAGACTGACTGTGCCCCGTGCGTGTGCCCCACGGGAACACTAGGCTTCGTGAACTAGTTCCTCGGGTCAGTTAGTCAATCAGTCCCATCCGTTTACAGAACTGGACTTTCCCAGGCTCACCTAGTTTATTTTTTTCTATTGTACCCTCCTGGAAAAAGAGGAGGACAAGACTCTTAGGTTCAGCTTTATAATATAAAAATCAGTGAGCGAGCACTGGAAAGTCTTGGGTTCTGTCCTATGCGGTGCCTTTTAATTTCTTTGGCTATCCGTTTCAGGTGTTTGATAAGGATACGCGTACAGAGGAGGGAAGGGAGGGAGGGATGCAGGGAGGGAGGATCCCCCCTCAAAGAGGAATTATTTTGGAATCTGGAAATGCATCTTAACCATTGTAGGATTGTGCAAAAGTAACACAGAGCTTTACGTTCTCCGCCGCCGACAGAGGTCAGCTCCCCAGCTTAGCCGTCGGTGGAAGGTAGGGAAGATAAAGTGGTTGATGGAAGTGATCAGTGAAGGGTGATGAGGGGAGAGCCAGGTTCCTTTGGGTCTGCCCTGGGACCCTGCGACTTCTAACAGCTGCGGGACGCAGCGTGGCAAGTGTCATTCATCGGGTAGGTAGGGAGCCTCCTTCCCCAATCTTGTCTGGAGACAAGACAAGAATCAAAAGCCCCACCAAGTTTTGATGTTAGAAGCTTGTTGAGCAAAGGACTTTGCAGACTCCTTTGGAGAGTCGCTGAAACAAAGACCCTTGGTAGAGCCAGTGAAAACTTTTAGGATCTCACTTGCTCCAAGCACCCTATTTGGAACTTCAAGTATTACTTGAAAGGATAAACTTATTTCTCATCTCAACCTTCTTAATCAGTGGGGACAGTGCTGTTCCCAAAGAGAGAGGAGTGTACATCACTACTCACAGCTAGGGAGGATCTTCTTACAGCTGAGGGAAGAACTAGCCTCAGAAATCCATCTCCACCCCTGCTCTAGTAACCTTAGTTTCTTTGGGGGTCATTCTGTGTTAGAAACAACCCCCCAAATCCGTCTCTCTTGATTTACTATGCCCAGGGGCAGAGGGAGGCTCCAGGAACCTTGAGAGTGGAGCTACACCAGAATTGATTTATATGGGGACATTGCTTTTCTGGGCATCGGCATGTGTTTCTATCTATGCACCTAATAAGAGAGCTGAGTTTTTACTTTACAATGTGTGAAAACTATATAGCTTAAACCCTCTGTAGCAGAGCCCATTTATGTGGCAGTATTGTGTTTACTGTGGGAACACCTGCCCTGCTCCCATCCCTGTTATACCATGGTTCAGAAGCATCTCTCCAGAACCACTGCAGACCTAGGTTCCTGGCATCAGGTGTAGGCATGAATAAGTGCCTCCCCTCCCTTGACCCAGCATCTACTGTGCTGCAAGTTGAGATCCCAAGAATTGCCAACCTCCATGATGACTAGTTTTTTTTTTTTTT
>NW_026067954.1:7720247-7736297 GCF_014885135.2 Alexandromys fortis | reverse complement strand
TTTTTTTTTTTTTTTTTTTTTTTTTTTTTTTTTTTTTTTTTTTTTTTTTTTTTTTTTTTTTGGAAGGATTGAACTAAGAGGAAGAAAGAGCATCCAGGGAGTAAAGGCTTCCCTGGGAGTTTCTTATATCTCCCAAGGGTCTTTTTTTTCTAAACACTCTCTTAAGTAGGACTCCTTTTCAACATAATCTCTCCTTCTTTCTTTTCTAGATTCTTCAGGAAGATAACCTTTTTAGACTGTATTTCTTTAGAACATCATCATCACCCGTCCACCACCCAAGAGACTATCTATCTGGTTAATCTTCAATTTTAGTTAAAAAGTAGAAGTGCAATTGCTCCTGAACCTAAGAATGGGAAAGAAAGTGACTTCAAGGAATTCTTATGACACAGCTACTCCCTTCCTCAGAATAACTGTGGATATGACAATCCCAGGCCCAATATAGTAGCATTTTAATCCAAGGAAGCTGCAGGCACCTTAC
The DNA here is from genome assembly GCF_014885135.2 of Alexandromys fortis. NCBI lineage: Eukaryota > Metazoa > Chordata > Mammalia > Rodentia > Cricetidae > Alexandromys > Alexandromys fortis. The sequence continues at coordinate 7,735,819 of NW_026067954.1, read as the reverse complement.
TTGCATCTTGGGGGGTGCTTTCTAGAGATCAGGGTCAGAGACCTGATCCATCAATGTGGTCAACAGGCTTTGGGAGCTATTTAATACCAGGCATGGAAAGTATGTAAATAACAAAGTAGTAATTAAAGAGAATCAGAATCACTAGAGATTTATTTTCACATATTTTATAGCTAAGGACTTTAATTTGGGGACAAATATTAAAGAAGGCACTAGAACCTTTTGGTTGATTAAAACCTGAAAATCTCTGAGTAGTTTATGTCTGAGGGCCAGTTATTGCATAACTTTTCCCCTGGCAGACAAAGGGCCTCCCAGGGGCTGCTGCTCTGTAACAGAAGCAGAGAAGGTAAGAAAAGAACAACCCCTGGGAGATAATGCCTCGCTAGAGGCTGGACTCTCACAGGGGAATCACCACAGTGGATAAAGGGTATGCAGAGCAAGGAAGATGTTCAAAGGTAGCCTTGCCTCAGAAATGTCAGAAGAAAATGGAGAGGACTGGGTAGAGGGAGAATGAAGGCTGGGCTAAGGGAGGCATGTTTGGTGGTCTGACCCCCATATCAAAATGGTCTGAGATTCTCACTGAAAGTGCAGATGGACAATGAGAGCATCTTTGCAGGAGGGTGGTATTTCTTGGGTGTTCATATCCTGCACTACATGGTATTATATCCTGAAGTTGAAGATACACATAAAATAAAGAATGTACTTGCTAGTTGCCAGCAACCTTCCTTGCACTGATGAGAAACATTGGGAAAAGCAAAGCTAATGAAAACCCAAAGCTACTCTTATGGCCCAACTGCTACTTTCATGTAATAGGACAGTCATTATTTGCTTCTTCAACATATGCATGTGATCACGCAGCAAATAATGTCCATTTTATGGATGTCTGTTTGAATGTTTGTACTTAATACTAAATCAGTGTTCAGATATTTATAACAGATAAGAATTCCAGGCTAAGACTTTATTTTCAAAAACGTAAGTTCAACTAGACAGAACAGAGATAAAGTTGTTGTCAAACATAAAAATAGGAGTTGAATTGCTTCCTTTTAGATGGATCTTTCACATTGACTTGGCCATATGGACACTGGAAAAGAAGGACAACAAATTATTATCAAATTATTTAACAGTCACTGTGGGAATGTGCATGTCTCACGGTGGGACATATCTTGGGTACTAAACAACACAATGGGACCTTGGGTAAATAGTCCTAATTAGGGTTCAAGAACCATTTCCTAAGTGTATCCTTCCAACTTCAAGAATTTTACTGTCAAACCCCCAATCTTACGAAATCTATAGGCCCTACATTTATGCGATGCTGTCATGCATTTGATTAGGAACAGCTCGTGGCATAGGTAGGAGTATCCATAAATGTGAAGACTGACATTTAAAACTGTCTACAGTTCATATGTGTACTGGTGACTGGTCTTTAATGAGAACGTGGACTAGTGAAAGAAATAATATCTTCTTGCAGGAAAAATACTCAAAGTGTTCTGTAAACAGTTGTTATCTGCTTACAATCTTAACCAAATAACAATACGTCCCAGTGGTATGCCTCACAATAGAAAAAAAAAACCCTCTGATTTCTTCTATGCTCAGAATAGAGGAAGGAATAGTCATTCACTTTGACTGTTAAACACAGGTATGAGTCTCCTGAATAAGCCTACTCAGACCTGCAACACTAACTTTGGAGTAACATAGCCACACAGTTCCTTTAAACACTGACTAGAAGAAAGGGAAACAGGGAAGAACAGGACAGGAGGGGGAGAGGGTGGAGAGGGAGATAGAGAGGATAGGAACTATAGGAAAGTAGAGCACCAGTACTGGAGACCTGCCCAGGGAAGGGGGACTGTGAAGCAGGGAGTGGAACGCAAGCAGAGGAAGTCTTGCGAGATCCATGTCTCAAATGATGGGCAAATGTCTGTTTCTTAAGATAGCAGGATTTCCAGGACTTGAGCTCCAACATATTTATTTATTTCTTCCTTTCTTTCTTTTTTCTTCCTTCCTTCCTTCCCTCCTTTCTTTCTCTCTTTTTTTTTTTGAATTTTCTTCCTGCTCTCTGTGCTTGCCTAGTGAAGACAACTTCTTTCAGACTTTGTGAAAGCTTTCCTCCCAATAAAGAGTTACTCTGAATTTCAAGTCTTAGCCTTTGGAGGAGCTGATGCTTGCAATGAAACGGTACAGAATTCCATTAACTTTAAAGGTCCTGTGTTGGTACTAACAGCTTCGTTGTCCTTTGCTGAAACAGCTAGTGAAAAGCACACTCTAGGTCTATTTAGCTTTTTTATATGACTTGTTGTTCAAATAATAGGTATTTATGAAGTTACAGAAGCTCAGCCAACTGCTTGAGTAATTCGAGAACTGTTACTCACGTGTCTGCAGGCAGAACCGCAGCAGGCACCTCTCTGCAAGTGGGCCAGCCTTGTGAACACCACGTACCCTGTTGCTGGGTCCACATAGCTTAGCTGGCCAGCCTGAAGAGTAATAAAACAATGTATTAATCTTTGTTAATGTTCATCATACCTCCCTAGTAATATTTTTTTGTCCAAAACTACTGTAAAAATAAGAGTAATACTAAATTTCTTTCCCAGTAATCTAGTGGCGTTTGCAATAAAGAAGCAAATGCATTTCAATGTTATATACAATCTAACTGTATGTGATTAAAGGGAAAAACATACAGCTTCAGTAAAATGAGAAGCTGATGGAAAAACAAGAAGTCCTCTGTATGCAATAACTATGTAGCCACCTCTCTGATACTTTTCATCCAGCTTCTAGGCAACGAGCTCAATAACAAGTGATTTAGATGATTTTAAGAGCCTAAGAGGCTGAAAATGAACTCCACTCAGAAGTTGCAGTTACAATTTCAGTACTTACAATATGTGGATAATGATTTAAATCCACAGAAAAGGTGCTAATCAAAGCCAAACAGCCCTTGCAGAAAAGCATTACCTTTGTTATTATTGAACACTCTCTATACCTTCATGATGTGTTGCCCCGCTACACAGTCCACACTATTTTCCCCTCCTCCCCAGCTCCCACTAACGCTAGCTCTAGTCTTACAGGAAACAAAGTATTGTTGGTTTAACAAGCTTGAGCAAAAGCAACTTCCAGCATACAACTTCAAGTGTCAGGGAAGCATTTTCCACCTATGCACAAGTATCACTTTAATGATGCTTCTTAGCCTCCAGATTTTAGAGGAAGCTTCCCTATAAACTTTTATGTAACACCTTCATCTCCAGTAGCTCAGCATATCACTCTTGCATGTAGACTTTCATTAAAATGTGCAAGAAATATGCAGCAGGTCTTTAGACATACATTTTTCTTTTTTCTTTTCTGTTTTTGAGACAGGGTCTCACCATATGGCCTTGCCTGGCCTGGAACTCACTAGGTCGTCCAGGCTCGCCTCAAGCTTACAGCAACATGTTGGGTGAAAAGTATTACCGGCTATGCCATACACTTTTTTTAGTCATGAGCATCTTCAACTGTTCAGTGTCATATTTAATGACATCACTCAACTATGGTTGACATTTAGACCAACTAATGTTGGTCCAAGTCTAGGTTTGCTCTAAGGCACAACCCACACAGATAGACCACAGTGCTAAGAATCCAGCAAGTCTCAATGATGCTTTCAAGGGCTTCCCAAATCCCCGGGGTCATATGACACCAGGTGCAGTCAACACTGTAGAATGGCCCACTTCCGGGGCCTCACTTCTTTTTCTTTTCAACTTCCCATCTCTACAAAGCTCATGTTTGAAGACAAATAAACAAAACACTGCAAAGTCTTGAGCAGTCTTCACTTTTGGTAGCTTCCATGTGTTTCCTGGGGACAATTATTTGGCAAGCTGCCCCTGCGCACGCGCTCTCTGCGTGTATATGGTGCACCTCTGAGTTTGCTGACTGCCTATACACAATTGGCCCTCACTAAATGAGCCTCGGATAATGATGGCAACAAAGATGAGGCAAGCGAGCAGACAGTGACTGGGAAGCAAGCCGTCCAGTGAGGATGCAATCAGCAGCAGAAGAGCTATGAGGCCTAGCTGTCTTGAGGCACGGAGAAGTGCAGTGGTTTGAAAGCTCTGATTTGTGGCAAAGAGAACTATCAAGCTTATTTGGGGTTTTATGTAGGGTCTCTTGGACTGTCCTGTAATCTGTGAAACAATGATGAAACAGTCGTGGGTTCCCCAGGAAAGGCAAGTTCCTTTCTTCCCCCATGTTGACTGAACCAGTCTTCACACGCACTGAAAACAATGAGACTTCCGGGTTTTACCTTACATGGTGACTAGTGGGGACAAACTCCATGTGTCATACTTAAAATAAGAGGATGAGCAAGAATAATCAAATACTGCCAATAATCTCTTGATGACTCTTTATTTACTTTCAACCCCTGAAAAGGTCAGCAGATTCCCAGGGCCAACTATTGTCAAGGGAGAGATGTCAACCTTAGGAAACGGTCAAGGTTTTCCTCTTTACCTCTGTGGGTCAAACCAACCAAAATAACACTCAGTGGTCTTATCAAGAACTATCAAGGGGGCTGGAGAGATGGCTCAGTGGTTAAGAGCACTGCCTGCTCTTCCAAAGGTCCTGAGTTCAATTCCCAGCAACCACATGGTGGCTCACAACCATCTGTAATGAGGTCTGGTGTCCTCTTCTGTGCAGACATACACACAGACAGAATATTGTATACATAATAAATAAATATTTTAAAAAAAAGAACTATCAAACAAAGAGCTTACTATACAGGTTTATGACAAATCACGTTTATATCTTATAGAACTTAGAATATAATAAATAATGCTATCTTCAAACTCTTGTAGTCTGAGTTGTTGGGAAGCTGCGGGGAGATAAGGATGGATATTAGTGGTGACAATCAATTGTCAAATCCACAAACCAGAAGAAAAGGTTATTTAAGAATGCATAGGGAAAAATGCAAACTTGCCCGACAGTAATTTCCTCTGCTCACTTGGACTTAGGGACAAAGGATGAGAGGACATAAGGAAAAAATGCAAGGCATCTGTCTTGTCTTGTTTTCATTATGAAAGTCACTGCATGGCAGCAGGTAGCTCAAGTTACCGTGCTCAGGCAACATATCTGTACGTTTCTGTCTCCATGTTTCCATCTTTGATTCCTTCACACCCCTTTCCCCACCCAACACACTCACACACTGGAGGGCGCGCGCGAGCACACACACCCCGAGACAAGCCTTTAGCTGGGAAGACTGATCAGAAACCGAGTGCCACTCTCACGCAAGAGTGCGGCCCGGTTTCTCGCAGAACCCTCCCAGCAGACGCACGACGCCGATCCGCCCCAGGCCGGAGGCCCAGGACCGACAACTCCTGCCCCTCCGCCCGGGGCTGCCTCCGGGGGCTAGGGGCTGAGCACGCGCAGGCGCAGAGGCCGCGGGACAGGCTGGAGCGGGCCTCACCGCGCAGGCGGCCTCGTGCAGCCCGGCGATGTGCCGCTCGGCCGCGGTTAACTCTTGGCTCGCCGGATGCCTCGGCTCTCCTTCGGGCGCCCCCCGCGAGCCTGAACCGGAGCCGCCGCCGGCTCCTTCGGAAGCCGAGCTGAGGGCTGAGCTCGGCTGCTGTCGGAAGCCTTCAGCCCCAGGCGGTGGCCTCCCTAGCGTCGCTCTAGCCAGCGCCGGGAACCCACAGGCCGCCATGGCGCCGCCACGGTGGGAGGCGTAGCGACGCCTGGGAGGCGGGGCGATGGGCGGGGCTAAGAGGGGAGGCGGGGCTGTCCTTCACTCGGCCTCTTGGCAGAGAAAAAACGTGCCCCGGAAGACTGGAACAAGATGCCGTCTTCCGTTCTCAGTTCTTAAATTCTCTGCTGTGTTTCTTCTGAGATAAAGGGGGAGCATTTTCATTTCCCGTCAGGCTAGGTTATAGCATAATCGTAATTATTTAAAAAAATTGAAAGTGAGCCGTGTTACTAAGTACCTTCAGCCCATATAGAAAAGGCTGTGTGTTTGCTGCTCATGTGTGGAGGGAATAAAGCTGGAAGCACAAACTTGGTGACTTAGCTGGCTCACTCTAGAATGAAACTCAAGGAAAAGTCTCACGCTAAGAAAAGGTGCTGTTCACATAGGGAAGTTTTCACAAAATCAAACCTAAAAGCCTGTCTGAAAGACAAAGTTACACCCATACTCCTACAAAGTTAATTTGGAGGAATTAGCACAAGCACAGGACATAATTTCATGTGTTAATTAAATTAACACCATGCCCAGCCTGGACCGGTATCCTGGGTTTCAAGAGAAGGGGTGTTGAATTAGTTAGTGATCATCGGTATAAAGAAGAGAGAAGAGACCAGAAAATGACTGAGCAAGAGAGATCGTTGTAGTGATGTAGTAGCTCTTCGAGTTGACCATGAAGTTTATTTACACAGATTTACATGTGGGAAGATAACATAGAACTCTACACACAGTGTTCCAATATTGCATTTCTGGTTTTCCTGTTGTAGTGCATGTGGATGTAGGCTTTGGGTTAAACCGGATTAGAACCTGTCTCATAGATTTCCAACTCATGAATCTGAAATTATTTAAAATTTAGAACAGTAATAAATCAGAGAAATAATGGTTTCCAGATCACTGAATACAGAGAACCTTTCTTCAGTCTCTCCTTTATTCCCAATTTTAACCGTGCCCTTGATGTAGGTCTGGTGGTGTGGAGCTATTATCCTAGTGCTCAGCAGGTGGTCGCATGAGGACTATGTGTTTGCGACCAGTCTGGGCTGTATACTGAGTTCCAGTCATACGAAATCCGGTCTAAGAAAAAAATCATCCCAGTTAGTCAAGGCCTACGAGCATGCAAGCTGAGGATGCACTTTGTGTTCTCACATGTTACCACTGTTTGCATTCTTTAAAATATAACCAAAGTTGAAAATACAGTTAAAAGAGATGAGAAAATATCTCACTGCTAATAATTCCCAAATATTCTGGTAGTTTAATTATGACATCATTTAGATATTGAGAAAATATGTCTTCAATTTTCATTTGATCTGCATATAAAGGTTACCTTTCCTTACACCTCTTGTATGCAAAGGCCCTGCTGGGCTTGACTCCTAGCTCATTCTCGTGTGTGTTCATTTCTTTTCAGATTCTCTCTGTTCACAGTAGCCAACACTGTATGACAATGAGGTTATCAAGTCCAACCTCAGAAGGTAGGTGTGGGTTTTGAATGAGAATGGTCCCCATAGTCTCATATGTTAGAATATTTGGTGCCCACTTGGTGGAACTCTTTGGGAAAGATGAGGATGTGTGGCCATGTTGGAGGAGGTTTGACACTAAAGGTGGGCTTCGGGGTTTAAAGCACCCACACCACTCTCAGTTAGCTCTCTCACTGTCTCCCTGTTCCTCATGGTTGTGGATCAGATGTCAGTTCTCAGTTATTAATCGGAGTCATGCCTGCCTGCCTCTTGCCATGCTCCACACCATGATGATCATAGTCTATAACGCAAAAACTGTGAGGCACCAAATTAAACACGTTCTTTTATAAGTTGCCTTGGTCATGGTGTTTTGTCATGGTTCTAGAAAAGTGGGTGAGGTACTCGTGTTATTATGAAGCTATTCTAGCTGGATTTTCATGTAGCATGATATTGGCTAGATTTTATATCTCTCCCCCAAATCGTGGTGTTTATGTTGGCATTAAAACCTGTCTATCATGTTTGAGGGTACATTTTAGGGAAATGCTTTCCCCTGTAATCCATTTATATTAAATTTTGGGTTTTTTGTTTTTGTTTGTTTGTTTTGAGATAGCGTTTCTCTGTGTAACAGCCATGCTGTCTTGGAACTCATTCTGTAGACCAGGCTGACCTCAAACTCACAGAGATCCTCCTGCCTCTGTCTCCCAAGTGCTGGGAATAAAAGCGTGTACCACCACCACCCAGCCTACATTAATTTTTAAATAGGTGTGTTAAGATTTTGGGTTGCAAGATTATACACACACATATACACACATATACCTACATACATATGTACAAACATATATACATTATACAAACTGAGACTGGCTAGAATAAAAGGACTGTTTATATAAATAATCATGGAACATTAACTGGATTTAGCACTTGAGGAATTGAGCAGAGCATGGCTCTTTCCATTTTCTGTTTCAATGCTGATTTGCTGTCTACACTGTCTCTTTTCTCATTGATGGAAAGTGGCTGCAAACAGACCCTAGGGTGTCATAGATTCTCATTCTTGTCTTATGAAGAAAAGCAGACCTTGCAGTGAAGCTCCAGGTGAGGAGAAGCTCCCGGCCTCCTAGAAGTTTTAGTAGTCATCATCTGTTGTGGGATATTTTGATCGTACTCAGACACTCCCATGTTGACAGAAGATTTCTGTACTTCCCATTCCCACAGCCTTTCAGTCCCAAAGAAACACACAGAGGTCTACTTTAATTATAAACTGGCTGACCTATTAGTTCAGGTTTCTCATTAACTAATTTCTACATTTTAATCCGTAATTCTTGCCGTGTTAGCCACGTGGCTTTGTACCTTTATCAGCAAGGCATTCTCATCTTGCTTCCTCTGTGTCTGGATGACGACTGCAGACTGCATCTTATTTTTCCCAGAATGCTGCTGTTCTCATTGTCTCACCTATACTTCCTGTCTGTCTACTGGCCAATCAGTGTTTTATTAAAATATAAGTGACAGAGTACAGACCATTGTCTCACAGCACTCCCAGGACTACCAACGAAGTTTACTTTGGATCAGAGGGCAAAGCTAGCCACTAGCTGATCAAAATTAGCCATAAAGTTTGGAGCACTGAGGATATATAGGAAGACAAAGGAAACAGGAGGGAGGGGCTTAGAAAGATTCTCAGCCATTTTGGATCGAAGAAGGAGAGAGGAGAGAGGAGGTCACTGGTTGTTCCTCTGCTGCTTCCCTGATTATTCAGGTTCTTACCCTAACATCTGACTCCCGAGCTTTTATTGATAAAGAATAATTAAATAAATGCTTCAATCTTTAGTGTGAGAAATAAATCTCCTTGCTTCAGGTTTCCAGATGGTTTTTCAAATGACCTTTCGTATTAGTTATCCCTCCCCCATTCCCTTCTTTACCCATTCCTGTCCCTATTTAATGTGAAAGGGATCTGAATAAAGCCACCAAATAATAGGGACGACAACAACCCAACCAGACATCTTATGCTACCAAGCAAAACCTCCACTGCTAGGAATAGGTTACATTTTGTTGAATAGTTGTTAAAGGGTGTCCCATGGAACCCCCTAAGCATCACAGGCTATTTACAGGGCTATTGTTTTCTCTCGTGATGGCAAGGCCCTGTTGCTGAAGATAATGCTTACATCTTTGAACACAGAGATCAGTCTGGCGCTTAACTAGAATCTTTACCCCTACTGACTAATGTTCATAGTACTGGAAGCCACTCTGCATGCTACCATAGGAGAGAGGTCCTGTGACCGACAGCAGCAATCTGCCTGCAAGATACACTGGTGCAGTAGTGGCACAAATGTTATGGAAGTAACCAACCACTTTCTGATTTCATTTAAGGCTAAGATGAAACTCATCCCTTATATTGCTAAAGTGACCAGGAACCTGAGAGTTTAGATATATCATGGGACTAGGGTGTGTGGAGAAACCTAATACTATTATTCTTCTGAAGGAAAATAACAATAAAATGACTTCTAATGACAAACTGCTAAACCCATAGATCATTGCTTTGCTCAGCCCACATCAGAGAAGCCTCTTCTTGTAGTAGATGGAAATTTACACAGAGACCCACAACTACACAATGTGGAGAGTGTGAGAGACTTTAAAGCACTCATCCCTAAATGGGATGTCTTTATCGAACCTCTTCCATCAAGACTCATGAATCCATGCAGAAGAGGAGGCAGAAGGATTTTAAGAATCAGAGCTAATGGATTACTTCGAGGAAACAGTGTCTTCCAGACACAGCAGGCTGAACTCACATGTGAACTCACAGAGACCGTGTCAGCATGCACAAGGCCAATTCAGGTTCAGGCCAGATGGGTTTCCAGCTCTGTGAGAGGGAAGTGAACATGGGGTCCCACCCCCTAACCAAGCTATCTGTAACTGATACTCATGACAAAGGGAAAATGGACTCTTTCCTTTGGAGGGTCCTTGGGTGAATCAACCACACTCTGGGGTAGACCTCGTGTCCAGGAGTCATTGGTCAACACAAAATGAACTCAGTAGTGTTTTTGTGAACTTTTTCTTTTGTTTTGACTCTATGTTTTTAAATCTCATTAGTCTTTAGCTGGTTTGTTTTGATTTTCATTTTTATGGGGGTATCTTGTTTCTCATGTTTTTGTTTTGAGAGAGAGGGGGGTATGAAGTTGGGTGTGTAGGGAGGTGGCGAGGAGCTGGGGGAAGAGAAACATAGTCAAAATACACTGAATGAAAACATTTTAAACCCTTGCTTCATAAATAGAGCACCAGAGCCTCAGATAGAAAGTGAGGCAGTTCATTTTATAACTATGTGAAAGCTGGCATCAGCTCAGACGGATGTGAGTGCTGCCTGCATGCAGAGGAGAGTTTTAAACCATAATGAAAGCGAACCCCTCCCCTCCTCTCCTCTCTGGCTGGGCAATTGGAGAGGGACGATCTTATAGACCATCTGAGCCCTACCCGCCCCTCTTTCTCTTAACCTTTGTCTTTTGTGTAAGAAAACACCCCGCATGGGCTTCAACTCTACATTTTACATCCTTTTGATTTCAAGCTTATCAAGTGTGTGACCTTGTATGCAAGCTTAGCTGTTAGTACTTTTGTATTTAGTGCTTTTAGCTTTTGAGGGCGGTATGTTTAGCAGAGTTTGGGGGGGGCATAGCTAGACTATCAGGCTTCAGTAAGGGTCTAACATTTTCTGACTGGAGGCACCTCTGGAAATAAACATCAGGGTTTATTTCATACCAGCAGCATCGTGTTCATGCTTCAGTCAGTCTTAGAACAGGTTACGCTTAGCTAGTCAGGATTAATCTAAACCTGTGCGCAACTCCTTTCGCTGTCTGAAAGCAGACTTTATTAAGTGGATACAGACCTTTAATCCCAGCACCCAGGAGGCAAAGGCAGGTGGATCTCTGTGAATTCAAGGCCTGGTCTATAAAACAAGTTCCAGGACAGCCGGGGCGACACAGAGAAACCATGTTTTGAAAAACCAACAAGAAATTAAAAAGTGGACTTTATTAATGTTGAGGCCATAATTAACAAATATCTACTATGGTGTGACATCCACAAACAAGATAAATTCACCAGCCTACCCAATGACTTTAGTATTTAAATTTTTATCTTGAAATGTGTCTTCGGACCCCTTTCCTCCTCCTGGGTTGCCTCATCCAGGCGTGATGTGAGGGGTTGTGTCCGGTCTTATTTTATCCTGTTGTTCCATGTTGGAGTGATGTACCTGGGAGGCCTGCTCTTTTCTGGCGGGAGAAGGAGAAGGGTAGATGTGGGGGAGAGAGGAGGAGGGGGGCTGGGAGAAGTGGAGGGAGGGGAAGCTGTGCTCGGGATGTAGTGTATGAGAAAAGAACAAATAAAACTTAAAAGCAAATTTTTAACTGTTCCTCTGGCTTACTCTGGTAGTCCTTCCTTGACCCCTCATTTATTATACATGCCCTTTTGGTTTTGGCATTGCATGCTCAAAACACTCCCAACAATAGGAAGCATGCCCTTTCTGTCTTCTCGTCTCTAGAGCCCGCCTTGCACTTTTGCGTGTAGTACTCTGAAACAGTAACGGCTAGAAGACCCGTGGCTGCATAATTAAGTTGTTGTCGTGCTCCTAAACACTGGTCAGAAATGCCATCTGGAACTGTAAATTATCTATACATAATATTACACATTTGAACACATATATATTACTTGCTGTAAATAAATGCTTTTTAAAAACTTAAGCGGAATGGTTTACTAAATCTGAAATCTTGCTAAGTAACTGGGTTATTTCAGTGACACAATGATAATGCATACATTATCATAGATCTGACCTGAGCCCCTAAATTGTTGCCTCCTCAAGTGATGTTTTTAATTATGAATTTATCGAGCTGTGAGTGGAGAATTAGCGCCGGAACACAGAGCTAGTAACATTCTTCTTGTCCACATACTGCCTGTTATAGTCAGTTATTTTGGATGCTGAGTTATGAACTCAGTGTTTTTCACATAGCTGGATGGTGTGTTATGACATGACATGCCGCATGCAGTTGCATCTTCACTATCAATTCCTATGATTGAGAGCAAATGTTACACGCCCCTGAGGTTGCCTATGGGACTCTATTTCCTTTTTTCCCCCCATTTAATCAGAGATTGAATAGCACACGCTGTTTCACAGAGCTGGTCTCAGAAAATTCTTCAGGGAATTCTAGCCATTTCTGTTTGTGAGCTCTGCTGACTTCGCAAAGGCTGCTGGTCCATCAGCATCACCCGCCTGGAGCACTGCTGCACTGGACTCTTCCTTCTGTGGGGTTCCTGTTATCCCTGGCGAGCGCAGACCAGCCACGTGACATCAAGGAATCTAGCTGTTTCATTTCCCTGTCCTCCCTCCCTCTTGACTGTTGTCATGAAGAGCAGCCTGGCTTCTACCCCCATTGCATCCTTCAAGTCTCTCAGATGACTGGACTGGTCAGTTCAGTACCCTCCTGTGGTACCCACTGGGCTGAGATACTGAACTCTTTACACACACGCCATACATCAGGTTCATCACCAGGGGCTGTCAGGGTTTTTTTGGGTGACATTATTGCACCTGTCCTCCCTTGGGCCCCAGCCTGTGCCTGCTCTGGTAGTCTCTCTGTCAGCTCGCTTTGCTCGTGGTTCCCAGACTTTCCTGCAAGGTGTGCACGCGTCGCTTCACAACTCCGCTAAGATCCAGAGCACGACTTCCTTTGCATGTTCCTCTTACATAATCTTGTTCATGAGACTTTTCCTTCCCTGCTCCTTTACTGCCGGGCCTTCAGGGATAAATATGGTCTTACTTACTTTTTTATGCATAGTGGCACAAACACTCTGAAAAAGAGAGAGAGAGAGAGAGAGAGAGAGAGAGAGAGAGAGAGAGAGAGAGAGAGAGAGAGAGAGAGAGAAGAAAAACTGGCCTGGCCAGGAAGAATAAATAGCCATGAAGCCCACTTGCAAATCGCATCCTCAAGAAGTAATACAAGGGCCTTTCCTTCTTATACATTATGGCTAAAAATTACCTTTGGGTTTTCCCAACGCATCAGTTTTTCTTAGGCTACTGTTTCGAGACATATTATGCAAAGATAATAAAGTAACTGTGATTTTCTTTGGCAATCTCCTTAGTAAGCTCCCCTGAAACGGTCATTGACTTAATGGTGAGTGCCGCCATGTACGGGGCCGCATTGCAAACGAAGTAAGTACATGTTGACAGCGAAGAGAAGCCTTGTTAACCCCAAACAATCATTCCAATTATGAACTGCATGCACACAATCACTGTCACATGGAATATCCACACTAATTACTTCTAGCCCTTCTGCTATGCAAGCGTTAGAAAGGAAACCTGCAACTGTGTCCATTTAGCGTGAACTGCGGAACCTCCCGAAAGAGCATTGCTAGGTTTAAGACAAAAGCAATAATTTATATATTGTTAAAAAATAGATGGATTCGATGTGTGCTTTGAAATCGTCTGGATGGCACTGCTTCCCGGGCTTCCCTACACAACAGCACGCTTGTAACAGGCGTCTTGGCTAAGTCCACAAACGCAGCATACAAATCAGAGAGCTGTTCTTTGCACTCTTGCCGCTGCCTGCGGGGGAAAGCATGGCCACTGTTCCATGACTGGAATGAAAGGCACACTGAGTTTCAGGTCAAATACCCATGACATTGACATGTACGACTAGTCTACTGAGTATGACACATGTTAATACCGTCCCAGTGTGGGAGGGGATGCTATGCCTCAGTGATCAGCCCAGCACATGTAGCCCCGCTCGGGTTTGCACAGGTATAAAGCTGCTGCACCTGCCAAAGCAGTGGACTGTGCGTCTCCTCCGGCAGTTCAGATGCAGGATGGTCATGTTTGTGTAATTCATTCAAGACGTCACCCACCTTAGCTGCCCTGCCTGATCGTATCTTATCATTTATTTGTTTGTGAAGGTTTGTTTATTTTCATTTCATGTGCATGAGTGTTTTGACTTATGTATGTGTACTATGCATGTGCTTGAAGAGAGCCTCAGATCCCCCGGACCTGGACTTACAAACAGTTGTGAGCTGCCGTCTAAGTGCTGGGAACTGAGTAGTGCCCTTAACCACTGAGTCCTCTCTCCCTGTTTATTTATTTCAAGACAAGGTCTCACTTTTATAGCCCAGCCTGGCCTTGAACTCTCAGTGTAGTTAGATGTGACCTTGAACCTTTGTCTCCACTGGGTTACAGGTGTGCACCACCTTGCTGGATTTAATGAAGTACTGGAGGTCAAACCCAGGGACCCGTGCACTCTAGGTAAGTACTGTAGCAACTGAGAATCATCCCCAGATCTGATGATATGTCATTATGACACACTTTGGACAGCATACTTATGAATTATGTTGTTTCCATTACTTTATGGGGCCAATACTAAAAGGTAATTCAGAGCATCAGGACTGACTGAACACTGTAGAATATGTGAGTTCTGAAACTGAGAACTATTTGAATGCAATTATGTAATGTCATCCACTAGATCTAAAGTCTGTGATTAATAATAACAATATGTTCATTCTGCCTACAATTTTATTCTGAATTTAAGAACAGTGACTAAGTTGTGTGTGGTGGCCCATACCTTTAATTTCATCACTCAGAGACAGTAGCAGGCAGACATCTTTAAGTTTGAGGCCAGCCTGATCTACGTAGCAAATTGCAAGCCAGTCAAGGCCGCAAAGTGAGACCCTGCCTAAAAAACAGAGAGAGAGAGAGAGAGAGAGAGAGAGAGAGAGAGAGAGAGAGAGAGAGAACAAATAAGTGCCTAAGTCATAGCCAATGAACACGTTCTTGAGTGCTAGCCTGGCGGGTGGAAAATGGAACTGTTGAAGCGTTGAACACCTGCAGTGGGCTCTGAACCATACCTACCGTCTCAGCCTGGGACACGATTACTTCAACTCTGTAAGAGTGTGATCCCTCCTCTGCGAAATGTGACAAATGTCTGAACTTTGAGCTATTGTGAGATTAAGCGAGATAGGGTGTAAACATCCAGGAGTGTGCCGGGCACACACTGCGTTGCTGTTATTACTGCACTGGAAAACCCACCTCTGTGCTTTGATGCTTAATAGTTTAGCTGCCTACTTTACCACCAACCATTAAACCTGTGAGGCTTAGTTTGGTTGGATGATTATCAGTTTTTATTGGCAAATGATAGATGTTTTCTATATGTGACTATTTTTTTTAATTTAAAAGGTTTTTTTTTGTTTATTTATTAAAGATTTCTGTTTCTTCCCCACCTCCGCCTCCCCTTTCCCTCCCCCTCCCCCAATCAAGTCCCCCTCCCTCGTCAGCCCAAAGAGCAATCAGGGTTCCCTGCCCTGTGGGAAGTCCAAGGACCATCCTCCTCCATCCAGGTCTAGTAAGGTGAGCATCCAAACTGCCTAGGCTTCCACAAAGCCAGTTCGTGCAGTAGGATCAAAAACCCATTGCCCATGTTCTTGAG
>NW_026067954.1:7649422-7720073 GCF_014885135.2 Alexandromys fortis | reverse complement strand
GGAGGATGCCTATATGATTTTCTTTGGGTTCTCCTTATTTAGCTTCTCTAGGATCACTAATTATAGGCTCAATGTCCTTTGTTTATGGCTAGAAACCAAATATGAGTGAGTACATCCCATGTTCGTCTTTTTGGGTCTGGCTTACCTCACACAGTATAGTGTTTTCTATTTCCATCCATTTGTATGCAAAATTCAAGAAGTCCTTGTTTTTTCCTGCTGAGTAGTACTCTAATATGTATATATTCCATACTTTCTTCGTCCATTCTTCCATTGAAGGGCATCTAGGTTGTTTCCAGGTTCTGGCTATTATATATGTGACTATATTCGGCATGTGATAAAGCCATTTACAAAACCACTTGGTGCAGAAAAGTCTATAACAAAAGTTAAATTTTAAATGATTGGTAACAAGGGAATTACAAATATTAATAATGAATATAAAGAAGGTCTCTACTTTTGATAGCATTGTAAATGACAACTTGCAAGGAGAGGGAGATCAGTAAAAGAGAGCTTTAATACAATATAATTTGGAAACTTTTGCTTATAAATGATAACAAAGACCACCTGTATTTACCCAAGGACATTACGGATGGAAATGCAGCAAAGAAGAATACTTACCTGCTATGACTTAGAGCCTGGGTTCAATCACTACCACAGAAGAGGAAGGAGGGGAGGGGGAATGGAAGGAGGGAGGGGGGAGGAAAGGGGAAGAAAAAGGGAGCAGACCTGAGATGTTGATGGAGTCTTACAGAACAGGAGCTAGATGTAGCATCTTGGGTTGGTACGGTAGCTTTGTGATGGCAACAGGAACAAAGTTGTTTCATCCTTCAGCTCTGGTTCCCTGCTGTGTCCAAGGACATTAACCCTTATCAACCTCAGAATGCCAGTGTATGTTGTTGCCAGTTTAGGATTGTATCTAGGTAAGACAATGCCCAGTGAGGGAAAACGACTAAAAATATTGTTCACTCAAAAAAAGAGATCCTGTAATATGAATTAATTTGGAGAATATTATGATAAGTGTAGAATCCAACAGACCAGAACAATGATGCCTCTCACAGGAGTTATCTAAAACGGGCAAGTCAGATCTGTACGTAGTTCCTTAGGAAACTCAAGAAGGAAGATCACCAGAGATTAGAAGTCTGAGAATAGCCTGCACAGCAACACCGAGACCTCATACGTAAACATCAAGCAAAGGAACAATGACAGATAATCCAACTGAAGAAGCAGAGAGTGGAGCAATGGTTGCCAGGGGCTGAGGAGGTTGAAAAAATGGGAGGCACTAGTCAGCTTTCGCGGAATTTCAGCTATGAAACATGAGAAGGTCCTAGAAGAACACCTATAGTTAATAAAATTCCACATATTTAAAAATCATTAGGGTAGATATTAAATACTTTCACTACGCAGAAAATGTGAGGTGGTGGGCACATTGCTTATGGCTTTATAATTAAAATAATCTCAAGAAAATTGTTACTTGTACATTTATATGAAGATATTACATTGTGAATGGCAAATTCCACGTATGTAAATCTGGAGGGAAAGAGGAAGGATTAGCTGTCATGTATGTACTACTCATTTCTGATGCTTTTGGTGGTCATGCCTTCAGGTTACTTTCCTTTCAAGGTGATCCAGAAACTCAGGACTTTTTCTGTTTTCTTTAGTGCAACTGTTCTCATTCCCTCTTCAGGCTTACCAAAAGATGGTTAGCTTCTATAGCCTGTGAGTGACCATGCAAGGTATATCTACCATCTGTATACAAGGGAGCTAGGAAAGGTCCCCACTTAGCACCTCCCATTCCTGATGTACTCTGGCACTGTTTGATGTTCATACCCTTCTTATATTCTTTTTCCTTTTCTTTCTTTCATTCTTTTTTTTCCACACTTTTTGGTGTTTTGAGACAGGGTTTCACTTCATTTAGGTCTTAAAGCATTTCAAGACAGGCAGCAATCACAAAACTCCACTTCACTGTGAGGGAAGAGAGGATAGAAGGTATTCATGGTTTGCCCAAGGTTGATACACAGTAAAGGGTGGGGCTAGAAATGGAAGCCAATAACTCCAAATTCCATGCCTTTTATAATACTATCAAATATATTAAAATGTACCAAATCACTGTGGTTATTATTTAATTTTTGAGTTAGTATACAAAGTAATAGGTTTTGTTATGTTGTTTTCATGAACAAATTTGATTTTATTTTGTTCTTATCCACCATTCTCTCCAACTCCTGCCTTCTACCCTGTTGAAATAGGAGCGGCGGCAGGGCTGCGTCCCCGGCACCCGGCCGCCCGCATGGCTAGCTTATGCCCGAAATAATTACATGGAAACTGTATTCTTTCAAACACTGCCTGGCCCGGCTAGGTCCAGTTTCTTATTGGCTCTTACATATTGTTCTAACCCATTTCTAATATTCTGTGTAGCCCACGAGCTGGCTTACCAGGGAGGATCTTAACCTGCGTCTGTCTGGAGCGGGAGCATCATGGCGACTCACCCTCAGCTTCTTTTTTTCAGAATTCTCTTCTGTCTACTCCGCCTACCTAATTTTCTGTCCTATGAGGGCCGAGGCAGTTTCTTTATTATTAAGAAATCACTCCCCCATCACTACCCTCTCCCCACTATTGCTGGTCTCTTGCCTCTCCTCAAACGTGCCTCTCTTTTGTATCCATGTCGCATATGTTTCATTATTCTCCTTTTTTTCCTCCTTCACTCCTCCCTTAAGGTCCCTTTCTCCCCTTTCATGGTTATATAACACACACACACACACACACATTGTGGGAGAAGGGAAGAGAAGGAGGGGTACACATTTAAATCTAAAGTTCACTTATCAAAGAAAATATGTAATATTTGTCTTTCTAAATCTGGCTTCTTTCGCCTAACAGAATACTTCAATTGCACCCATTTCCCTGAAAATGCCTGTTTCATTTTCCTTTGTGGAAGGAGGGAATTCCATTGGATTATACATTTGACAACCTCTATCTTCATTCATCGGTTGAACATCTAAGGTGGTTCGATTTCTTAGCTATTTCACTAGTACAGCAATTAACATGAAAGCGCAAGTGTCTTTGTCACGGGACTTAGAATCCTCTGGCTGTATACGAAGGAGAGACATAGCTGGGTCACATGCTGTGATGCTTTGGTGTTGGAAGAGCCTGCACACTCATTCCACACTGGCAGCACCAGTTGTGTTCCCACTAGCACTGGGCAAGGATTCTATTCTCTTTACATCTTTGCCAGTATTTGCCACCATTTTTTTTTGAGAGAAAACATTTTTACTGGGGTGGGGGAAACCTCAGAATTGTTTCCATTTGTATTTCCTTGATGGCTACGAGGTTGAGCAGTATTCCCAAACTTTGTTAGCCATCTCCATCTCTTCTTTGAAGAAATGTCTATTCAGTTCATTAGCTTATTAATCGATTAGGTGATTCAGTTTTTTGTTTTAAATTATTGCTATTTTTAATATATTATATATTACTCCTTTGCCTGCTAGTTGGCAGAGTTGTCTCCACTCCATAGCTGTCACTTGACGGTAGTGATTGCTTCCTTTGTTGTGTGGAAACCTTGTCATGCCATGTGACCCCATGACTTTTTATCAAAGTTCTTGCTTATGCCTATATATTGGGGTGTTTCCCTGTTCTTCTCTAACAATTTCAAATTTCAGGTATTACATTATGATCTTTGATCTATTTTGAATTTTTTTCCAAGGTGAAAGATACTGATCTAGTTTTATTCTTAAACAGGCAGATATCCAGTTTCCCCATCACCATTTGTTGAAGAGGCTGTTTTCCAATATATGTTTTTGATACATCTGTTATGGCAACTGTGTGAGTGGTGTAAGACAATTGTCTATAGTCTGTCCATTATGATTTAAATAAACGCTGATTGGCCAGTAGTTCAGGCAGGAAGTATAGGCGGGACAACCAGACAGGAACTAGAGGCAGGTCAATGAGAACAGGAGAATTCTGGGAAAGAGAAAGTCCATTCCTTCCCAGTCCTGCCCAGACACAGAAGAAGGAAGAAGTGACCTGCTCTGCCGAAAAAGGTACCAAGCCATGTGGCTAACATAGATAAGAATAATGGGTTAATTAATATAAGTTATGAATTAATAAGAAGGTTGAGCTAATGAGCCAATCAGTTTATGATTAATGTAGACCTCTGTCTGATTTCTTTGAGACTTAACAATTGCGGAAACCAGGCAGGACAGAAACCCTAACATGTGGATCTTTTCCTATATTCTGTTTCATTGGTCTATAGGTCTGTGTTTGTGCAAGTACAGTGCTGATTTTGTTGCTATGGCTTTAGGGTGTAGTTTGAGATCAGACATTGTGATGCCTCCAATATTACTATTGCTACTTAGGTTGCTTTAGCTATTCAGGGCTTTTTTTTTTTTTCATATGAATTTCAGGATTAGTTTATCTGTCCTGTGAAGAATGCAATTGAAATTTTGATGAGGACTATGCCAAATATTAGATTGCTTTTGATGATGTAACCATTATTGCAATGTTAATTTTGCCAATATAACCTTGGCTATCTTGGAACTCACTACATAGATACAGCTGGCCTTGAACTCGCAGAGATTCACCTGCCTCTGCCTCCCTAGTTCTGGGATTAAAAGCATGTATCACTCACTACACCTGGCTCAATTCTGCTAAATTTTGAGTATGTAGGTGTTTTTATCTTTGAATGTCTTCTGCTCTGTGTGTGAGAGTGCATGCATGTGCTTAATGCTTTGATAATGTCCTACGGGTATACACTGAGTTTGACATTTCTGTCCCCCATTACTGTCTCTCATTTACCTGTCTCTCCCAGTGAAACTCTTTTTCTTCCCAATAATCTCCCTTCTACTTCAATATCTTTTTAAATTTTAATTAAGTTAACTAATTAATTTGGAGACAGGGCCTCACTGTGTCTCCCTGGCTGGTCTGGTGGGTGTCTTTTGAAGTCTGACCCACTAAGTTTAAATAAGTTTACTCTATGAGCATGAGTGGGAGATTGTTTTCTCATACATGGGCAGTTTATTAGTGGCTACATCACTTAGAAAAATGTCAGTCCCTCCTCCTGCTTTATGCTTTAAAAAATAATTTGTCACACCACCAATTTAACTAATCAAATTCTACTTACTCCTTTTTTTTATAACATGCCCCCTTTCCTTGAATTTTTGTTGCTACCTAACATCGTTCAATCTATTATCTTTTTATGTCTGTATTACTACAAAATGCTTACAAGATAAGGATTACTGCTTCTACTCTCTTCTCTCTGGCTCATACTTAACACTGTTGTCAAAAGAGTAACATTTACATGGCAGTACTAACATACTATATATATATATATATATTATTCTTTGGAGTATATATATTCATTCTTTGGAGGAATTTTTTATTTTCTTTTTAACTAGGTTGTCACAGTGTAGCCCATTCTGGCCTGGCACTTCATGCCAATCTGTCTGTTCCAGTCTCCCGAGTATCAGGATTATATGTAAAAGGTACCATTCGTGACTTAACTCACAAACCATTTTCATTATCATTTTCTGTTTCAAAAATCCTCAGTGTTGCTACTTGAAGTCATTAGCTCGGCATTTGCCAGGCTCCCACATTTTGACCCCTGCAGAACCTTTCCGAGCTTTTGTCCTATTGCTCTCCAGGTCAAACCCTGCTCTAATCAGACTGGTCTCCTCAGTCTCCTCTAAATTATCTGTGCTACAGACAGGCAGTCCTGTCTCCCAAAGAGTGATTCCCTCCCTGCTCCCCAATTGTATTTCACTGTCCATCCCTCCTCCATGTGTCCCTGAGGTAGAGACTGCCAAGTCTTAAGTCAATTTTGGAAACTCCACATTTCTGGCTGTTGATAGATTTATACAAACATGTGACCAGTGACCATGAGAGGTAATTCTATCTAGAGCCCATTGGGAAATACATGATTTCTTTTCCTATATGGGATAATAAAGAATTTCTATTTTGAATATAGTGCAAATATCATTTAAAACACCCACTTACAAAATATCCTGTTTGTTAAACATCACCATACTTGTTTTACTACAAAAACAAACGGATAAATCTAGGCATGCACAGCTAAAAACTGAAGCAAATGTAAGAGCCTGTATTTGTCTCCGACACTACAGCTATGCTGGAGAAACCCGATCATCTTGATGACCGTGATTATTTACGGTTTTGCGGCTGAATGGAGAGCCAGGACGCAGAACATGGCCTTTGCCAGATGAATAGTTTGTACCCACATCGTTTGTGAAGTAGAGCCACTCAGTGAGCCCCAGCCTGGATTAGAGCTAGGTCACTGACTCTAACTTTGTCACGGCCCAACATTAGCAAGAGGGAGGATTATGAAGTAAGGCTCCTCCTCGCCCAGAGGAAGGGCGGAAACCTGCCTGTCTGTGTTTGCGCTATCCTGAACATGGACAAAGGGGGCTGTGCTTGCAAGTGAGCTTTGGGTTAAAAGTCATATATTTTCATGAACATCCAAATTAGGATAGTAACAAGATCTTGTGATAGACTGTTGGGACCCCCCTCAGGTTGCCCTAGAGAGCTGAAAATAAATAAATTTTAGAGAATTACATATTTCACTTTTTAATCCCATAAAAATGATGGTAAGAACAGTTTTTATGAAAACAAATCCACCTTCCTCAAAGATAGCACATGAGGGCCACAAACAAACAACAACACAAACCCACACACAGCAAGAGGGGACAATAATGGAAACCTCCAATAATGGAAATGCCGGATACACAATCCGATGGAGAGCTGTTCTTGAAACACCCACCAATGTTCAAGCTCTTCACATAGAGTTGTACAGAGTCTGCCTACACTTATTCTATATAGTTTGTCTTCTCTAAATAATACAGTGTGCACACCATGTGAATCATTGTTTTACTGTGCTGTTTTGGGGGAAGACAAGAGACCATTTCTGTGCATGTTTATAATAAATGCATCTTTGTGTGCATGCGTGTGGGTACATGTACATGTATGTGAAGACCAGAGGTCAACCTTAGATGTTCCTCGGGTGACCTTTAGATTTGGAGACAGGGTCTCTCACTGAGATAGAAGTCACTGAATAGGCTAAGCTGACTGGCCAGAAAGTCCCATGGATCTTCCTGTCTCTACACCTCCATGTTATACTTAGGAACATAAGCCACCATGTCTGTTTCCCCCCCTGCTTTTGCAGAGACTTTCCTGACTGAGTCAGTAAATTGCATTCTAACTTAAACTGACACCTAGATGTTTAATCTGGTTTAGTTGTATAAGACACATAGTATTTCATTAACCTCAACCTTGTTCCCCTAAGAAAAAGGGAAAAATATGAATCATTTTTCTTAGTCATATAAAGACATTTACCAATTTTTTTCTATTTTTTAAAAATTTCAAGTGTTCTCTTAATTGGTTTATAATTCAGTCTCCAAAATCTCTCATAAACTATATTAGAAGTGATTAAATTATTCCCAGTTGCCACTTAATAAAATCAAATTATCAAAAAGTTAAATGAGCAAAATTCTTATAGCTCCAATTTACTCTCTCTCTAATTGATAAAAGAAGTCTCCCTAATTATTTACTGTGGGTTACATAAAACATGCTAATCAAATCTCTGTGCAAGGATCAAAATGGATAGATAAGTTCAACTTACCTTCTTGTCTTCTTGGTCCATGTGGCGCACAAGACCCTCCCAGGTGACTAATGAAAAAGAAACATGAAAACAGGCCCATTTTTTTAAAGAGGAATTCTTAAGGACCTGGCTGAACCTTTCCTGGAAACTAAATGCAGCCTGGTGCTCTTCTTACCCAATCAATCTTCCTCTTTTCTATCTTCCTATACTGGTTGGACTGGTGTGTGTGTTCAGACTTAACCCAGAACATCATACATGCTAAGAAATTGCTGTAGCATGGGGACTATTCTCATCCCCAATACTTTGCATGTCCAATCTGATCCAACCTAACACACATAGTATTCAGGAAACAGGAAGTAATTTTTTTGAGACAATATCTCACTATCTAACCCTGTTTGGCCTGGAACTCATTATGTAGAACAGGCTGGCCTTGAATTTTTGATGCAATCCTTCTGCTTCTGCCTCTTGATTGCTGGGATTACATGTATGTCCACCATACTCTGCTTAAGACAGAGATTTTTGATTGGGCTACACAGTATTATATGTATAAAGAAAATGTCATCCTCGTTATAGGTTGGCGAGACATAAGAAAGCCAGTTTATAAAGATTTCATCATAGTAACCTAGGAAGACATCTCACTGTAAAACAATGTCTTTCTAGAGTGGGGACTCAGTATTGGAAATATGGAGGAGGGCTTACACAGGCAGCAATTTTGGCTATCACTGAAGTACAGAAGGAAAACGAGAAGCAAAGAGCAATTAACTAAAGGCTGCAAGTGGGAGCCAGAAGGGTTTCAGAGTGGTTTACAAAGAGACAGTTGTCTTACACAGATTCATATACATGAGCAAGAGATTGCAGGTCCAGTAGAATGTGTGTCCAGGAAGGTCTGGTCCTAAATTGGTATAGGTGAGAAAATCTGGAGCCCTAACCAATGGGTTCTGAAAATATGGGCAAGTCCTTCAAACCCTACAGATCACCATGGAATTTTAAAGCTCACAAAAAGGTGGCCCACCTTTGCCTAACACGAGCTAGTAGGTTTTGTGTTGGATATTTTAGAAGGCTTTCCCCCACAAGGCAGTAGATGCTTCCCTTGGGAAGCACACATAGGTCCTTTCCTAGATGGTTAAGTTTTAATGAAACCTAATAAAATAGGAAACACTACTCAACAAAAAGATACAGAAAGTTCTGCTTTGAGCTGTGTGGTGGTGGTGCATGGATTTAATCCCAGCACTCGGGAGGTAGAGACAGGTGGACCTCTGTGAGTTCAAGACCAGCCTGGTCTATACAGAGAAACCCTGTTCTTAAAAAAAAAAAGGGAAAGGGAAAGAAAGTGCTACTACTGTCAAATAGCCACTAAAAGCCAGCAGCAATACCTTTTCATGGTTTAAATCTAATCTAAAGTAATCTAAAGATGATTGGGTGTGTCAAATCCATTGCTTGGGTGGCCTCAGGCATGGTGGGTCTGAAGACTTTCCCAGTGATCATTCCTCCAGATCACTTATGTGTTATCAGTACTAGACAAGAATACCTCCGGCATCAGGTCCCTTACTTGTGACATAAGAGCAATACTGTGGTGAAAATCAAATGCAAGCCTTTCAACTACTGTGCTTACTACAGATGTGTTAGCCAGAATATTAATACGTCCCAGGGTTGGTGGTGCTGACTGATGACATTATTAAAGACTTAAGGGAAGCAGGGGTCATTTCTTCTACTATCCTAGAGAATGACTATAGACTACTGTAGGCACCATAAGCCTCACTGGGCTGCTGTGCCAGATGTAACAAGGCTAGAACAGATTGATCCCTCTCTCTTGTATCTGCGTTTACACTGCCACTGTGAAGTTCATCATTTGAAACAGAGACCTTAAAGTCTGAAATATTTACTACCAGTGGTAACTTTGCAAACGAGGGGCAAAAATGTGCTCACTCACAGGGAATGAACAATTCCACTAATTTAGTTTTGGGTGACAGGCTCATGCCACCATGTCTGGCTTTTACGTGAGTGCTGAGAATCCACAGTCAAGTCTTGTTCTTGGAAATCAATATGGCGGTTTCTCAGGAAATTGGGAATCGATCTACCTCAGGACCCAGAATATACCCAAAGGATGCTCCATCCTACGACAAGGACACTTGCAAAGCTATTTTCATTGTGGCTTTATTTATAATAGCCATAAAATGGAAACAATCTACCTGTCCCTCAGTGAAGAATGGATAGGGAAAATGTGGTACATTTTCTGTGGTGTATTCTTGTGGGGCAAAAGGGAATGGTACATTCTGTAGTACACAATGGAGTATTTTCTGTGGTACATTTTGTGGTACACAATGGAATATTATTCAATTGGTTAAAAAAATGGCATCATGAAATTTTCAGGCAAATGGATGCAACTAGAAAGAATCATCCTGAGTGAGGTAGCCCAGACCTAGAAAGACAAATATGGTATGGACTCACTTATAAGTGGATATTAAATAAATGATATTCAAGCTACAAACCACAGACCCAGAGAGCTTAAGTAATGAGGAGAACTCTGGGTGGCTGGGAGACCATGGATCTCTTGGGAAGGGGAAACAGAATAGAATCTAAGGGTGGACGGGAGGTGTGGTGGAGACCAGGTAGGGAGGGCTGGCTGGAGGGAGAGAGAGCAGAGAGAGAAAGCTGGAATTGGGGGACATTTGGAGGGTTAGGTGGAAACTTACTTAAGTGAAAGTTCCTGGAATCTATGAGGGTGACCCTAGCAAGGACTCCTAGTAATGGAAGATATGGAGTCTGAACTAGTCATCTTTTGTAGCCAGTTATGGCTTCCAAGTGGTGGGACTCTGTTATATTTGGTCAAGTGTTTGCTGAGGAGGTCCTGTGGAGATCCCTAAACCACCAGGGCTGATGAGAGGACATAAGACCACTCTCTGAAAACTGACATCAGGGCTTCATTGCTGAGGACAACTTCCACACAGCTCATTAAACATAGAAAGGTTGAGCTGGTGCGGGCCTGGAGCCTTCATTCCTACATTGTAGTCTCTGGTGTGAGGAAGTCCTCTGCAGGCTACAGTAAGAGAAAATTGGCCACCAATCCAGCCAGAAAGCCCTCTACCTACAATCTGTCCTGCCTGCAAGATGTGCTAGAGCAATGGATGCTCAGAACTTATGTGAGTGGCCAACCAATGTTTGATTTAACTTGAAGTTCACACCATGAGAGGGACCCCATGCCCTACACTGTCTGGAGGACCAGAGAGTAGGTAGGTCAAAGACTTAGGGTAGTACCAAACATGACTGGCAAAGAAAAAACAAAATCAAAACCCCAATGGTATGATTCCTAATGATATTCTACTATACTCATAGATCGGTGTCTTGTCCAGTTATCATCAGAGAGGCTTTCTCTGGCCGCAGAAAGGAATGGGTACAGAGAACCACAGCCAGACATTATGCAGAGAGAGAGAGAGTCTAAATTAGAGGTCTCCACTGGGTCCCTCCCCTCGAAGAACCTCATGAAAGAGGGGGAGGAAAGGTCGCAGGACTCGGAAGGGACGGAGGACATCAGGAGAACACAGACCACAGGATCAACTAAGCAGGGCTCAAATCTTCACACAGAGACTGAAGCAGCAAGCACAGAGTCTGCATGGATCTGTACCAGGTCCTCTGCATAGTCGTTATAGCTATTAGCTTGGTATTTTGTGAGAGTCCTGACAGTGGGAGCGGGTGTATTTCTCACACTTTTGCCTACTCTTGAGACTCTTTTCCTCCTACTGGTTTGCTTTGTCCAACTTCGATATGAAGGCTTTTACCTTGTCTTATTGTATCTTGTTTTGTCCTGTTTAGCTGTCATCTTTTGGAGACCTGCTCTTTTCTGAAGAGAAAACTGATGGGGAGTGGATCTGGGGAAGGCAGGAGGTGGGGGAGCTAGGAAGAGTGGAGGGAGGAGAAACTGTGGTCAAGATGTATTGTATCAGAGAAGAACCTATTTTCTTTTCTCTTTTAATGTAATGTTTTTATTGATTATTTGGAAATTTCACATAATGTACCCCAAGCACATTCACTTCCTAGTCTTCCTAGGTATATCCATCACCATTGTAACCTCTACCAAAACAAAAGAAGAAAAAGAAAGAAAAAACAAATCCAGTTTGTGTTGCCCACCCTTACTCCCACCAGAAACCAGCAACTGTGAAGAGATAAACTTCAGCATCCCTATCACAGTTTTTAAGAGTTTTCTTCAATGGTTTCCTGTCTAGCCTGTTTCTATGCCTCTCATTCTCACTGTGAGTCTGTAGTTACTGACACCATTGCAAAAGAAGCTTCCTTCCCCTTTACAGTCAACAGCAGCATGGATGATGTACTTCTACATGGTTTCTGACTGTAGCACCGGTCACAGCCATCAACATGGCTTCAGGTGGCAGCACAGACCATGGACACCTCATGGACTTTGGAAACAACACGGGCCATAGACATCAACCTGATTTTAGGTGGCAGTTCAGGTCGCTGACATTTCCATGGTCTC
This sequence comes from Alexandromys fortis, assembly GCF_014885135.2. Classification (NCBI taxonomy): domain Eukaryota; kingdom Metazoa; phylum Chordata; class Mammalia; order Rodentia; family Cricetidae; genus Alexandromys; species Alexandromys fortis. The sequence continues at coordinate 7,707,993 of NW_026067954.1, read as the reverse complement.
TGGTGTTAACTTGGACCACAGACATTAGCACGGTCCCCCGCCTCATTATGCATATGCATGAAACTGTCAACAGGCAAAGAAACAACTTCCCCACAGAGCGTTAGCATAACCGTAACAGACAAGGAAAGAAATAGGCAAAAGGATTTGAACAGCCATTCCCATCAAGGATCTCTAATCATCTATCTATACACACGGCATAACTTTTCAGGATTGAAGCCGTTTTAACTCTAAATGTCTTCAACAGAGAAGAGGGAAAGGCATTCCATGGTGCATTTAATATATCTGTCGGCAGCTTGGTAACTCCGGCATGTAATTCCTAAGATCACACTCAGAAAACAAGTAAAAGTCTTAGTCTACATATATAATCTTTGCCAGATTACAGAGGATGGCTGACTCAGGCTCCGAGTCCTTCATTACTAGAAGTCCTTACCAGGGTCACCCCCATAGAATCCTGGGACTTTCTACTACACTAGGTTTCCACATCATCCCCGCAAATGTCTTTCAATTCCAGTCATCTCTCCCGATACATTCTCCCTCCATTCCCCTGCCACCGGATCCCTTTGTTTCCATTCACGACTGCCCCCAGTGCACTTGCAAAATCTTTTCTATTTCCCTTCCCAAGAAGAACCACGTGTCCCCCTTGGAGCCCTCATTATTTAGCCTTTCTGGATCAGTGGATTGTAGCATGATTCTCATTACTTAACAGCCAATATCCACTTATAAGTGCATGCATACATGTTTGTTTTTCTGGGTATGAATTACCTCACTTGGGATGATTTTTTTCTAGTTCTGTCCATTTGCCTGCAAATTTCATGATATTATTTTTTTTAACAGCCGAGTGATACTCCATTGTGTAAATGTAAAACATCTTTTGTACCCATGTTTCAGTTCAGAGACATCTAGGTTGTTCCCAGTTTCTGGCTATTGTGAACAAAGCTGCTCTGAACATAGTTGAGCAAGGGTCTTTGTGGTAGGATGGATCATCCTTTGAAGATACAGCTGTATAGCTGTAGCTTGAGGTAGATTGATTCCCAGTTTTCTGAAGAAGTACCATAATGATTTGTATAGTTGTTATACAAGTTTCTACTCCCACCAGAAATGGAGGAGTGTTCCCCTTTTCTACATCCTTGACAGTATAAGTTCTCACTTTGCTACTAATCTTAGTCATTAGGATAAGTGTAAGATGGACTATCAAAGTAATTTGATTTATATTTCTCTTGATGGTAAGGATGTGGAACATTCCTTTCAGTGTTTATCGGACATTTGAATACAACACTTTTTAATTGGATTATTTGGTTTTTCTGATATACGATTCCTTTAGCTTTTTATATAGTTTGGATATTAGTCTTCTATCAGATAAGGAGTTGATAAAATCTTTTCTTATTCTGTAGTCTGCTACTTTGTCCCATTGACGGGGTCTTTTGCCTTATAGAAGCTTTTTAGTTTCACAAGGTCCCATTTATTAATTGTTGGTCTTAGTGCCTGTGCTACCAGTGTTCTCTTCAGAAAGCCATCTCCCTTGTCAGTGCTTCAAGGCCACTCGGATCAGTATGGCTTTGGTGGCAGTGTGGCCTTCAGACGTGGCCTCTGGTGGCGGCCCAGACGACAGAAAATCACCATGGTGCTTGGTGGTAAAACAGGCCACAGACATCAACACAGACTCAGAAATGGCCCTCAGCAGCAGCGTGGGTCCAGACATCACGTGGCCTCAGGTGGCAGTGCAGGCCACTTGCATCTGCCTGTTCCTCATCAAGGTCACCTCTCTTCCCTCCACGGTACATGAAGCCCTCCTCTCTTACTCTCCTATCTCTTCACCATATATTTGCACATCATATTGGAGCCTACCAGAACCACAGCAGGTTGAAGCTCTGCTTGTCTGAGTCTTTTTCTTGGAGAATCGAGTCTGTTGATACTCAAATATATCAATAACCAATTTGGTTTTGTTGATGTGAGATTATTTCCTGGGTTTTCATGGGTTTAGTTAGTGTCCTTGGGTTGGAGTTTTCCTTCCAGTACCTTCTGTAGTGCTGCATTTCTGGATGGATAATATTTAAATTTGACTTTATCATAGAATATCTGGTTCCACTTTGGCGATTAGAAGGTTTTCTGGATATCGTAGTTTATGCTGGCATTTGTGGTCTCTTAAAGTCTGCAGCACATCTGTCCAGGCCCATCTGGCTTTTAGAGTCACCCTTGAGAAATCGAGTGCAATTCTAATAGGTCTGTCTTTGTATTTATATGTATATGTTTATATTTATATGTTGCTTGCTCTTTTTCCCTTGCAGCTTTTAATAGTCTTTCTTTGTTCTGTGTGCTTAGTGTTTTGATTAATACATGACAAGGAGACTTTCTTTTATGGTCCAGTCTATTTGGTGTTCTGTAAGCTGCTTGTAACTTTATAGGCAAAATCTGTGATTTTGTTGAAAATATTTTCTGGGCCTTTGAGCTGGGATTCTTCTCCTTCTTCTATTCATATTGTTTGTTCACTGGCATTTGGTCTTTTTATAGTGTCCCAGATTTCCTGGGATTTTTTTTTGTGTGTGTATGTGCCAGGAATTGTTTTAGATTTAACATTTTTGTTGACCAATGTATCTATTTCTTCTATCGTATCTCCAACACCTGAGACTCTTTCGTCCATCTATTGTGTTCTGTTGGTGATGCTTGCATCTGTAGTTTCTGTTTGCTTACCTGGATTTTTACATTTCCACAATGGCTTCAGTTGTGTTTTCTTTATTGTTTCTATTTCCATTTTCGGGTCTTGAACAGTTTTATTCATTTCCTTCAACTGTTTGCCTTTTCTTGGCTTTCTTTAAGGGTTTTACTCATTTCCTCTTTAAACACCTCAGTCATCTTCATGAAGTTAGTTTTAAGGTCGTTTCCCTGGGCTACAGCCGTGTTAGAATATTCAGGGCTTGATGTAGTAGGACTTCTGGGCTCTGGTGACATACTGTCTTGGATGCCGTTGATTGTGTTCTTACACTGGCTTCTAGGCATCTAGGTTTGGGGTGATTATAGGTCCAAGTGTTGATTTCTGAGTTTGTCTCTATTGGATGGTCTTGTTTTTGACTTCAGCACAGTGGCTGTTTCCTAATCTGCCGCTATTTCAGTCAACAACTGTGACTCCGGCAGCCACTGGCCTGCTTCTCCGGTAGCAGCCCAGCAGCTCAGGCCACAGCCTGGTGGGAATTCTCTTCCCGCAGGCACTAACTCTGCTGCTGCCACTAAAGGTGACTTTAACTAAATCTCTATCGTTCTATTTATAAAGACTGGGGTGAAAACCTGTTGGTTCAGAGAGATTGAGTAACACCTAGCTACCTTTCTCTCCTTGCTGGCATCTCCCAACAAAAGAAAGCCACACCATTCCAAATCCTCCCTCCTCCTTCTGGTGCCTCCTTCTTATCTCTTCCAGATGCCCTCTGATGCTCTGTGATTGCTTTCTGTCAACTAGGTGCTAACTCAGCCTCCTGACCCATGGTTAAGTTTATTTAATTATCGCAAATGGAAACTCAGGTCTCATTCATAGGGCAGATGTTTTGTTTCTTCTCCAGTCCTCTGGCCTGTGTGGACTGTGGTAGAGTAGGGATTTTCTGCCATAGCTGCAATTCTGGTGACTGGTGTGGCCCCTGGTCAAGTAGGGGCTCTCCACCGAAGCTGAGGCCTGGGACATGGTGATACAAAAGGGGTAAGGATTGGGGATACAGCGGGAAGGACACTGGGGGAGTGGAGAAGGTCCGAGGGCCTAGGTGGACTCCTGTCGGCCAGCGAGGTCTCTGGTGGAGCAGGAAATCTCTGCCTCATTCTGCGTGGGCAAACTGTATTTTAAGAGTTCCTGGACGTCTCTTAAAATTCGAAAACTTGAAAGGAAGAGTATCCAATTAACTGCCATAACTTTATTCAATAAATAATCAAGTTCAAAGAAAATCGGTTATAACATTATATAGGTGGATTTAACAGTGTTCTTAGAAGTTCATTGCTCTGAAAACACAGAACTGAATCATCTAGAAATGCCACAAACCTGCTTACGATTGGCGACCAAGGTGGAGACCAAGCAGAAGCATCCACAACAGCTGAACAAAGCTCCTGCTTTTCTCACGAAACCAGAGGTCAAAGGGAGGGCTCAGCGCCTGAGAAGCCAGCACACACAGCACGGTGACCACGACCCTCACTTCTTCTGTACGGGGGTTTTCGTGTCGAATAGAAGCATTTAGTGTGGTTACTGAAGTTAATCTAGTCCAGCAGAACCTGCAAGGGACAAAGAAAACGTAATTCTAAAAGTGAAAGTTCAACAAATGGAAATGAAATCATTTTTATTTTAGCCATAAAAGCACATGGTTCACAGCCATGTGTGCTCGCTGTATACACCGTCTATATGAGACCGAAACCTCTGTACGCAGATACTCATTGTGGCCATGCTCCTGTTTTTTTATATTTTAATTTCATTGTTTCAGTAGATTTTTGTCCACTTTCATTTGACATTTTACTAATGCCCTCCTTGCAAGAAGTGCAAACAAGGGGTGGATTTCGTAACCATGTTCTCTGCTGTCTCTGAATTCCTGTAACTTATACTTTACTAACCTTATCTCCAGGATCTGCTCCTTCTCCCGCTTGCCATTCTGCCCCTAAAGGATTCAATCCCTAGGTATTTGAGCTGATCTCTGGGCGTCTCTTCAGAAGTGAACTTTCTGTTGATGGGTTTGACTGAAACTTGGGTAAGATAATAGTATTATGTTCATCTTTCCTGTAGGCTATGTTTTCACATCAGGGACTTGGTCTCTCCTCCTTCAAAACCTAACACTATCCTCTATAAAGACTCATACTCTGCTTGTCTTAGAGTCTGTAATTAGTAAGAGAAATAATCCCCTCTTTTTTCCCCATTTTTGCCATCGGGTGGGGTCATTGGTGAGGTTTCTACTAAACACCTCTGGCTTCTAGAACTAAAGTTTATGGGGTACCTCATAGCTCTTTAAAATATTTTTAGTGTTATCGTACATTCAAGACTTTAAGACACATCATGAAAATAAGAGTAGTAGAAGCAAGGGCAAAGAAGCAAATCCCCAGGAAGGGAAGTTCAGCCTCGTGAGTGCAAGCCACAGCTTTATAAACCCGCCTCTGGGGGGTAGTAGAGTGCAGAGGGTGCTTATGGTTTCCTTAGGCCTTCTTATCCTCCCAGCCACTCCCCAACTGTGTGATCTGTGCCTAGGTTTATTCTGTGAAACAGACATCCTTGCAAATCCTCCCCTACACGGTTTTTGATAAGATTAAATGAGATACTTCCCGTCATGCAAACACAATTGCCTCCGGCACAGAGTAAACGTTTGATACAGGCTCACTTTATCATTATTGAGTAGAATGTCTACTTTTGTATGCTCCACATCATTACCAAGTTTAAGCAGCAGTAGGATAAAAAGCAGGTAGGAAATTTATAGGGAAGATTTAAGCATTGAAAATCTCCTATAGTCCCAGAGATTTGTACTTCTATCATTGTATTTCAAATATCAAGGTATCTTTTAAGTGTGGCAACAGCAGTAGTCGCCCGTATTACCTGCTTTTTTTCTGGGTGGTACCATTCTGGCTATACAATCTCTATAGGTAATCTGGGAACCTCAGCGTGAAACAGAGAAAACCACACTTAAGTCCAACCATGTGCTGTCCTCATTGAGCAAACCAGTTATGGTGCCAGAGGCCCAAACACATAGAAAGTGGTCACTGTGATACATTGTTAATGGGAATAAAAATCACAGTTATTACTAGTGCCTACAATAATTTAAAATGTATTTGAATTACCAACTCCACTTCAAATTTTCTTCTGTAGAAATATAAACAACAATATTGAAGGTTCCATTTAAAAGTCTTTATTGTATATAGCATTGATTATGGCAGTAAAAAACAACTACAGTCTGTCTAGCGATAATTCAGTGTGACATACTTTTACTATGGAATGTTAAGTGACTTTCAAATAATGATTTAGATTTCGGATTTTATAGTTGGGAGACTCAGGATATGTTGGTAACTGTGAAGGAAAGTTCCTGCAAGATATTTATAACATCATCTAATATGCACACAACACACACATATGCCTACATATATACAAATACTCATGCATGCACACAAAAATACAAACACATATGCACACACACAAACACACACACTCTTTCTTCTAGTCTTTTTGGCCTCTTTTATTTTCTTTCTCCCATTTAATGTCTGAAAATTAATAATTCCTGTAATAGCACCTAGTTTTCTAGTTGTCTAACGTTGATGAGCTAATGTGGCCCCAACACTCGATTTATAGTTTGAATTCAAGTCACTGATTTTCTTTGTTGGCATTATTTGGACTGTATCTACTGTGTAACCAGGTTGGTCTTGAGTTCCCTTGCCTCAGCCTCCCAAACATAGTCAGGAATAGAGGTGTTTGTCATTGTGCCTAACTAACTTACATTTATTTTTCACTTAAAAATGGACCACCTGCCAGGTTTTCCTCTGGGTCCTTCCACCTGTGTAGTTTCATGGGCCGTATTATTTTATTTCCGCCTAGAATTGGAACCCAAGGCCTCCCATGTACCCCACACACCCTTTGTCACAGCGTCATACCCTCACAGTTTTCTCTTCTTAGTTTCACAAATAATCATCTAAACCAAGAATAAATAAATTTTTATCTGTTGGATTAATGGCTAGCAGAATCTAACTACCCAGGTGGTTGTATCATTTTTGGCTACCTCAAAGAAGCATTCCTTTCTTAATTAATGATGCTTCTAAAATATCAGGATCTGGATTATCGATAACAGGAAAAATGTTGTGTACAAATATCTAGCCCATTGTCTGGAAAATCCCAACCGAGATTCCAGGCTAGACCACTACCTCAGGAGGAACAAGGCCCTGAAAACCCCTGGAAAGGAAGGTGATAGCCAGATGGAAGACAGTCATAGATTTCTTGCCATGCTAGCTGTTCAACAAGGCAGAGTGGACCATAAGATAAACTATCAAAAAGGCTTGGCATCTCTTCTTCCTCGCCAGTTTTTAAAGGGCATGCAGAAACCTCAGCTGCTGGTGGAGCATACCAAGGAGGTGGGTCTCTGTGAGCCTGTGGCTAGCTTGGTCTACAAAGGGAGTTTCGGGGCTGCCAGACCTACACAGTGAGGCCCTGCCTCAAAACCAGATGAACAAAATGCCAACGGTGACTTGTCCCTGTCTGATCAGTTCAAAAATAAGAAACTCCCCAGGAGACATGAGTAGAAATCGAAGAGGAGCTGCCAGAGCAAAAGACAGGTGAACCTGTAGGACGGGAGAATCAATTGCGAGTGCAAATTTTCCTGTGTTTTCCAGTGCTTCCTTTGCTTTGACTCACGTATTTTATTTTCTCATCAGTGTGGCAATGCACTGGGAATACCCGCTCTTGTGACAGAAGTCAGGTGATCCGAGTATGTGATAACAATGGTGTCCTGTTGCCACCAAAGTCAGACTTTCATTTTCTGCCAAGAGCAGATCAAATCAAAAGCGGTTTCTCAAATGAGCATTGAATTGCTGATAAAATATGACTTTGTATTAGGATTTTGCTGACTAAATTGGCTATAAACATCAGAGTTGGCCATAGACATTTGAATATAATTAAAGCCTCATTGCCACTGCAGTAGAGTTTTGCTAAGGTTTCACTTCCTTTGGGACTTATGCAAAGCTCTTGGCCTTTTGGTGACTCTGCCAAATGGTTGGGAACAGTATGCTTAAATATGCTATCTGTTGAGCCCAATCAAATGCTGTTTCTTAAGCATTGCTATTTTCTTTATTGTAGGCACTGAGAGAATATACAGAAATATTTTATTTCACCGGATCCCTAGTAAGATCCCTGCATGTCAGTGTGTTTAGCTTCCTACTTCTGGGACATGAATATTTTATCAAGCCATCCTACATATCTGCCACATATAGATGCCAATGCATATAATGAACATGGGCTTTTGTGGGATTAGGAGATATCTTTGTGGGCCCCATTGTAGCATAGAACTAGTGAATTTCACTATTCTGGAACAAGATAACACAAGCGTCCTGCTGTCCTTCCCAGCGAGCTGTTTGTACTATGAGCTGTTGGAAGGACATAGACAAGGGCTAAGGAACCCCACATACCTGAATCCAACAATGACTAGAAAATGCTAAATGTGGAGCATGTAAAGGCACTGATGTTACTTTACTATCAAGGTATGGATATACCAATTTAATTTCTTTTTTTTTTCCCGATTTAATTTCTATTACATGCCCACTAGATGCCAAACTTGTCTGAAATGTTGAGGATCCAGGATTCACAAACTCTGCTGTTAATCAGCTTGCGTGCCTCCATAGAAAAAGACCTGGTGAAAATACTTAGAATCCAATGTGCAGTCACAGAGACTTTAAAATGTTTACAACCATTAAAGGGGGTGGGGTTGACAGGTTCACATGGTGAAATTCAAAGAGGCGCTCTAGAGGATATCACATTTGAACACTGGAGTATAATACATTAAATAGTCTGACCTTTGGGGTTGAGAAAGTTGCTTATGTAACTCACTGAAGATGTTACTGGAACTTCCTGGTCTCCAGAGTGAGTTCCAGGACCGCAAGGGCTACACCAAGAAACCTTATCTCGAAAACCAAAAACAAAACCTAAAAAAGAATGAAGAAAATGCTTTATTGTTTCCGTTATCGATTTCTATACAACAAACCATGTGAAAGCAGTTAGGGAGCTGGGAGTGTTATGATCTGCTGGCTGTGTCACCTGTGTACCCAGCTCTTTAAGAGACAAGCCCCACCCACTCCCAACTCTTCTCTTCTGCTGAGTCAAGGGGATCTTTTGCCTACTCCAGCCTGCTGCTCTCTCTCTCTCTCTCTCTCTCTCTCTCTCTCTCTCTCTCTCTCTTTCTCCTGTAGAGGTAACTTCTGCTCTCTCTTCCCCCATCTCTCCCCCTCTCTCTAACTCTCCTTTTCTCTCTGCCTCTCTTTTCTTTCCCCTTGTCTTCCCACTTTTCCCTCCATAACCCAGTAGATAAACTCTATACCTAAACTCTCTCTGCATGATGTATCTGACTCTCACCCACTGAGGTTTCCCACATGTCACGGTGGGTGACCCCCCCCCCAAGACCTCAGGGGACTCGCCAAGGCCTGGGGGACCCACCAAGGCCTCAGGTCACCTGCCACTACCCCTCGTGGGACCAGTTCCCCAGAACTGATCTTTAAAAAATATTAATGGAGCATAGCTGCTCATATCTTACCCAAAATGTGCAAGGTCCTGGGTTCAATTCCTACCATAAAAGTAAGTGACTACACAGCAAAGTCACCCCGGACGGGAGTTGCTCTGTTCTCTGTTCCCATGTTACAGTCTTACACTGCGCTTGTCTCTTTCTCTGGGTGGTGGTCAACAAACTATAGTCCCCAGGACAACCTGGTTTGATGTCCGTTGCTATAATTAGTTTTATGGGAATCTCCATGTTCATTTAATTGCTTCTTGTCTAGGCTGAAACAGTAAAGCTGAGTGTTTATGGCAGATGCTTTATGGCTTGAAAGAATGAAAAGCACCACCTCCGCTGTGTTCTAGCTCAGTGTCGCCGGTGGGTGGAGCTTCTAGGATGATGTCAGGGTGACTAGATACCGTTCAGAACTTGGCTGCTCTGATGGGAAAGATTATTTTAATTCCTGCATAACTTTAGTACATTTAATTCTAAATAGATACTTGCTGCTAATGACCACATATTAAACAACATATTAATTAATTAAAAATAATTAAGTTCTGGAGAGTAAGTTCCCTGAGTTCAGCATCCAATCTTTGCTTATGATTTTTATCTAATTATATCCCATCATGCACAGTATTGCTTTATACACAGTGGCTTCTCTGAGTCTCGGCGAGCATTTACTGAACAAAAGTTCTCGTTTTTTTTCCCTTATTGTAATTAAGCCTTGTGAATGACTTAAAGTTAAAACATTTTCTTAGAATGACTAGTAATGGTGTCCAGTTGACATGTGTTGTAAGCCACATGTTGGGGGCCACATCTGTCAGGGTTCAGCCTTGGCAAGATTTGCACATTCCAGAGTAGGAGTGCAAGGATTAGAATTATTAAGCCAAAGGAACAAAGATACGAGAGAATTCAAAGACAGACAGAAAAGCACCAGAAGGGAAATTCAGTGAATACTGAATGACCCACATTTATTTTCCTTGTGCTTATATACTTCACTCCAGGAGGGGGAGGGAGGCAACAGATGTCATTAGCACGAGGTAAGGAAAGTATCCTGCAGGCAGTAACACCCTGGAACCTCCTGTCAATCTCCTTTAAGGAACAGGACTAGCCAGGTGGAGAGGCCCCGCCTTCATCCTCAAAATGCTCACTAACCACACCTTAGGTCAGGGTCTCTGGGCAGAGATAAGCTCAAACTCTTTGACCTTTAGTCAAGGTGAAACAGGTCCACACCTGTGGGCCCCCACACAGATGGCCAGGGGCTTCTTAAAAATGTCTCCAAATGTTCTAGAGTGTACCGCCTTTGAGGGTCTAATTTATAGACCCAAGAATGATCTACATGTTAGATGCTAGAGCAAGAACTTGTCCCTCCAAAGCACCAAGGGAAGGAAATGTGTTTCCTTGGGGCAAAGAGAAGTGTACCTGGGGCCTGGAAAGATGGTTCAGCAGGTAAGAGCATTTACTGCATTTGCAAAGGACCCACGTTCAGTTCCCAGCTCCTAGCTCCTACACGGGAGCTCACAGCTAACTCCAATTTCAGAGGATATCTCTTCTGGTCTGTATGGACTCTCACGTGTACATTATATAAAGATGTACACTCAGGAACACACACATTTATACTCATAAACTACAGTAAATGTGTATATATTTAAAACTTGCTGGGGCTCTTAGTGATTTGATCTGAGACTCCAAACAACTTAACTGCCCTCAGGGCAGCAATTGACTGCTGTAACATGGGAAGAATCATGGTTTCCCTTCCCTTCAACTTCCAACACTGGAGCAGGCTCATCTGGCTGTTTTAAGGCCATTACGTCTCTGCTTTATCTTAAACTCCATCTGTTTTATCCCACAGGCATTGTGGGCTTTGAATTTGAGAGCCGATGAGTTTGGGGGTATGGTATTCCTTGTTAGAGGGTCTGATGTAAGTAAGTTATGTATACATCAAGGGAAGGGACAGTTCATCAAATCAAATAAACGGCTCTGCCGTGTTTTTCTCCATCCAGGAGTCTTCTTGCATCTGTGTAACTAAATGGCACTGCTCAAGGGGAGCAGGAGGGAGGTGAGCTCCAAGGCAAGCTCCTGTGCTGGTTTATGATGTAGATGATTTAAAGGGAAAAACTCAGCTGCTTCACTCAAGAAAAGAGAGAGACTTTTAAAAGACCAGAAAGAAGAAAGGTAAAAATGCTGAGCTATACCTAGTAAAGTGGCTAATACTTGTAAGCCAACTCTCCAGAGGTTGATGTAGACATACTGTCGTGAGTCTGAAGTCAACCTGGTCTACATAGTGATTTCCAGGCTAGCATGAACCACAGAGTAGTCGCAAGGAGGAAGAATAGGAAGAGAAAAGAAATGAAAAAAAGTTATAAAGATGAAAAGAAAGATAAAAAGAAAAATGCTTTGACAGACGTGGTTATATATACTTTTTCCATTTTGTATAAAGCTTTTATTAATAATATTCAATTCATTATGATAACCCTTTGCCTTTTCACTGCTTGAACTATAATATACAACTTCTATTCTATACATACTTCTGTATAGTTTCTAAAGGATACAATAAGAATATGCACATTTATATTCCATAATTTAGCAGGTGACCTTGCAAAAACGTTTGCCACTAAAATATGTGTTGCCATTTTCTGTTGCAGTGTGAAAGTATGACCACCCTGCCAGGTAGCAATGAGCTCCAGGCTTTAGTCTAGGCACTGTGCTATCCAGTTCATCATTGTCCTCATGTTGCTACTGCCTGCCTCTTTATTATGAGGTACCTAGTATGATTTCCTAACCCTCTCTTGAGTCTGCAAGCCTCTCTGAATACACAGCCTGGAAAACACTGAGTTCCAAATAAGAAGCCACTCTAGGAATAACCAGAAATGATAAACTTTGAAAAGGGACACCTCTCTTACATTCGAAGAAGTCAGCCGCTGCCCTTACCAGCATAATGTCGGAAACCCTAATGCGTCAGTAAGAATTTTGAGTGACCGCACATGGCCATCAAAGCAGAGAAACGTGATAATATAGGAAGTGTTTCTTCCTATTCACCACCGGGCTGAATATAAAATGACTTGTTATGAGTTAGAGGCTCTGACTACATTGTTACTTCAGAGCAATGGTGTAGATACATCCCCAGGTAAAACGGTCTTCTGAACCCACAAAGTAGATGCCTGCCTTGCCACTTCTGATTGGTGGTAGCCTGAGATAGCAGGAGAGAAAGCTGGAGGGGGAGGAGCTGAATGTCTGATGGCACTCAGGTGGGGGGGGGGAGCTGAATGTCTGATGGCACTCTCAGGTAGGCAGAGCTGATGACCGTGCCTGCAGAAGGCTGGGAGAGTGAGATAATTGGGCGGGGGCGGGAAGTAGTAAGCCGCAGAGCTGCAAGATTTTCTGTACACAAAAGCCAGGGGCTTCTCTGATCTAGCCTCAAGAAAAAAAAGAGAGAAATCTGCCGAAAGGAATGCAGATGGAGGTCTGCCTCAATCGCCCTACCTTCAGGCTGTCGCTCAGGTTTGGGGCCTCGTCGTGATCTTCTTGGTCAGTGTCCAGCCAGTAATTGAGCACTAAGGGAGATTAAGGCCTTGTCACTCCTGCCCTACATGGGTGCTTCTAACACAATATTTTTCTAAGCTCGGTATTGCAGTGGCTGAAGATTTGCCAGATCTGCCTTCTGGCATGAGAGCTCCCTGCCAAACCCTGTTTCCTTTCCTCGTTTCTTTTCACGAGTGTCCGATCAGCACGATGCTTGGAAAGGCTTTCCCTGCCCAATTCTGCAACCTCATCTTTTGATCTTTCATGGGTCTTGTTACCCAATAAACTGTTGGCTCTTCAAACGCGGCATCAGCGTCTGCTTCCTGAAGGACCCAAGGGGTCTTTGTGAAACCAGTGCTCCTAAGAAGGATCCTATAAACATATACAGTCACCGAGTAAATCTAATACAAATGCTGATGCGTGAGAGCTTAAATTAGCTGTACACCAAGAACAGGAAAACGCTTTTCTCCACAATCAGTTACATGCCTCTAATTCTGCTTCACGTTGCCTTAATTCCTCTAGCGGAAGAAAGAAATTAAGCTTACACATTTCCCATATTTTCAGTCATCATTTCTGAGGCCTATTTAAAGTTCCTCATGCCATTTCTCTGAGGAGAATATGTTTGATATGTTGAAAGGCCTGGTGTTCGAATTCTCCTGAGGGTTTGCTTGCATCTGGCTTCGCCTGCAACTTCAGCATTTACTGAAAGGGGGAATGGGGACGATTTAGACTTAAATTCTATCCTTTACAATTTATGAATTTATAACGTGCCATAATTATAATTAAGTTTGAAACCTTAAAGTGTGCTTGAAAAATATCTGCCTCCTTGTTATTATGAATTTTACATTTCTTCGTTCAAAATCTGAGATAATTCCATCAATGGCTCCCTGATAGAATAATTGATGTTAAACCATGCAAATACAAGAGCACACCTAGAAGGGGCCTCAGGACCCTCAGCTTTGTGCCGACCACATTCATGCATTCGGTATTTATATTCACTGCAGAAAGTTATGTTTGGATACAAAGGAATTATTTATGTATTTTGTCTGCTTATATTTAAGGAAGCCCCTGTGTTTAGCTTAGGTGCTGTGGGGACAGGGAAGAGTAGATGGAATCTGAGCGACGACCCTTAAAGAGACATGGTAACTTTTATCTCCCTCATTTTTTCTCAAGGCAGCAAAGAAAACATGAAATAATTGATTAACGAAAGACAATAGTTTGTGGAAGTCTATTTGATAATTATCTTCCATGTTATCCTACTATTGCTTATCTATTTGTGCTTTTATTTAGTACTTTTTTTAAAAACTAAAGCATATTCAAATAATTGCGTATTTTGTGTCTCCAGGGCTTTCTTTCCATTTTACAGTTTTCCCTTTTTTAAACTGTCAAACCTGTGATTGCATTCTCATCAGGCTAATATTTTCCTTGTTTGGTGAGTGGTACATATTTACTGTGTTTCTATGTTTATATTTTAATTAGTGTTTAATGTCAAGTCGTAACTTGCATCACTTCTTTTGTCTTCACATAGAATTTGTATGAATATGGGTACTTATTAAAAACACACTCCAGATGAGAATAGCTAAGTGTACTGTGCTAGCTAAGGAAAGGCTGTTCTGGACATCAGTGTCCTGTGAGGGCATGGAGCACTTCCCGTTCATCTTCTCTGCTTGTGCTGAAAGGACTCGCTATGACTCAGGATGTTTTCAATCCTAGAACAATTAATAGACGCACTTATGAATGCAAGCCAGCACAGCACGACAAAGTTCAAATATTCTGAATGTGTGCTTGAGTGTGTCAGTCACCTGGTACTAACTCGAACTTTTATCCAAACTCTTTCACAGTATCTCTTAACGTAGATACCTTCAAATTTCTATTTATTTGTATGTTTGTTTGTTTGTATACCTATCTGCCTGTCTGTCTGTGTGTATAGGTGTGGGGTACCCAAAGAATCCAGAAGAAGGCATCAGATCCCCTGGAGCTGGAGTTATGGGGGTTGTGAGCTGTCTGCTGTGTGTGGTGGAAACTGAAGTCAGCTTCTCTGGAAGAACAGCCATTGCTCTTAACTGCTGAGCCATCTTGTTGTCAGCCTCCTCTCAATATATAAACTGAACAACTATATCTCAAAGCTTTGGGTTTCCTTATTTATAGCGAGTTCTAGATGCTTTAAGCTGTGTAGTTTTTAGGCAGCATACATACGGGATAAGTACTATTAGTTCCATATTAAGGCAGCAAAGACTCTAACACAAGACGACTCAGTAGTTTCCCCAAGGTCCATTGCTGGTAATGACGCAGCTGAAATCTGAATGTAGCATTCTGGTTTCAAAGTCCATGCCCTTAATAACCACATATTGCCCCGGTAGTTAAACATTTATCAGAGCCCAACCCAGACATCTTCCTACTGCTTTTGTTGTTATTTGTGGGGAGATCATTATGACTCCCCCTCCCCCAGTGTCTGTACATTAAAGAGAGATTCTCTTCAATGCTGCTATTGGCCAAAATAGATAGAATTCGGCACAGAAGTTTATAAGTTAAGGGGAACACCATTTCCCATTTTAAGACGTTAAACACAAGATCTTCAGAAGGTACTAGAAACCATTCTCAGCCTCTGACTGGCATTGTTTGATTTTTAGCTAATTTGCTTTTGAAGATGTTTAACTTCTCCTTTGTGAATGGCCATCAAAGAGACTGACTTATGGTCTTTAATATGTGCCAGTGAATATGAGTTTGTGGGTCCGGTGAAGAACATTCAGTTATGCCAAAGTATTTGGAAGGGCTCAGCCATATTTCAGTGGCCCGAGAACACGTCAGAGTGACACACACACAGGCATTAATGTTCTGTTCTGGTTGCTGAATGGCTGCCTGAACTTAGAAAAGGATCACCTGCTTACAGAAAGCCTCTGATGGAGGATCATTATGAGCAACCTGCATACCAACACCCAAGCACAACAGAATGCAGCTCTATCCTTTTCACATTCACAAGAGCAAGGCATGCTACGTTTGGGGGATGATATCACTGACGGATGAATCTTGTAACTTTGACTTTCCCCAAGGGGCAAACAGTAAATCACTGGGAGGGGAAGTGGTCCTCATACCACTCAGGCTGCTGGGAGGACCAAGGGTTTTTTTGTTCAAGTAGGCATGCGAGGTTAATGTCTGACTCATGGCACCAGATAATAGTTGTCCGCTCTGGGAGGAGAGGCTGAGGGAATCTGGTAGGAGGGTAAATCAAAAGCGTCTGGCACGTTTGAGGAGCAGGCTGTGGGAAGCCCCAGGCTCAAGGCTGATAACTTATCTGTCTCCTGCAGTGAGACTTGATCGTGTAGCTGAAATATAGCCAGGGTATAGCTTACATGTGGGGCACTGCAGAGATATTTATAGCAAATTAAATTTCTTAAAATTTAAACGATACAATTGTTGAAACAGATATATGTAGAAAACAAAATGGCACCATTAGATAAAACAAATGCTAACCCGCCTAGATTTAATTAGCATTTGCTTTGTTGTTTATTTTCCTTTTCTCTCTTCCCTCTCTTCTTAAAAAAAGGAAAGCTTTATGGAAAACTAAATCTATAACAGGAAAAGCAACAATCTTATCCCATTCACACCCTATCCACTTTTTTTTTGACCTCCTTAGACTATTTGTATAAGGAAATCTTATTCATCTCTTCACATCACCTATGTGTTCTTATGCACTGAATTTTAAGAGGTAAGGATTATTTAGAAAATATAGTCACAATATCATGTCACCTAAACCATTTAATGGCAGTTTCTTAATGTGCTGGAGTATCCATTGATGTTCAAATTTTCCTGCTGTCTTTTTTCTGTGATTTGTAAGTTTGCTTTTACTAGAATGAAAATGTTTGATAGCCCTCTTACCTCACCCCTTTCAGTCTGAGGAGTCCTTGTTTACGTCACAGCTTATCTTCCTTGCAGTGTATTCGATGAAGAAACTCACTCTAGGTTTTGCCCATTGCTTCAGAGCTGCTCCATTTACCATTTTTCTTAGCCCTCTGTATTCACTAACAGAGAGATCTGGATTTAGACATTGACACGGTTATGCATCCTCTTTTTTCAGTCGGAATATTTTATAGACATCATGTGCGCCTCTATGTTTGTGTTTGTGCATTGTGTTTGTTCTCTTGGCTTTCTTTCCTGTTTCTCAGATTACATGATCACGTGATCTTTCTCATCTTTTTAAAGAAATAAAAAGTTACAGTTACAGCTAAAGTCCTACCCCACCGTCTTTCCTCCCTAGAGCTAACGATGATTCTGAGCCTGTGTGCTTCATGTTCTTATACTTTAACTTCGTGTGCATACTTTTATAAAGTAGATCCAAATTGTGTATGTGTTTATTAAAATGTTTACATATTGGTTGTCACACTGGATACACTTATTTGCAGCTTTCATTTGAGACCGATCTGTGTTGCTACATGAGGCCCTAATTGACATTGTCCTCTTTGAAGATTACTTTATCAACCCTGTACTTACAGACAATTTGGTCAACTTGAGTTTCTTCACCTATGGATAGCACTCACTGCAGGCGGATTCTTGTACCCACGTCTTTACATATCTCCTGAAGGTACTCCTAACAGGCAATGTTTCCAGTGGCAGTGTTGTCATAGAGTTTGCTCATGCCAGCTCTATTGGCCCGTAAACACATTTTATGTGTTGCTGTGTATCTGTAGGGGTGTTGCATGTGTGTGCAGGTGCCCACAAAGGCCAGAGGAGCCATAGTCACTTTGGCCACTGAACTGCCTCCTGAGCTCCCTTTATTTCGAAATTTCTAAAAAGTTAGCAAGCTGGCTTTCAAACACAGGAGCTATTAATATTAAATAATAAAGACTTAAAATTAGGTGAATTGTATTGAAACAAAGGTAATACTTAAAACTAACTTCTTACTAGTTATTTCACTGAATACACTAAAATTGTCTCTGCTTGAGGCTATTTGCTGTTATGGTAACAGTTAAGGAAATACTCCATGCCGCTGTGTGTGTGACTGTGCTTCTCGTTCCTCCTCTTCCTCAGGTGACTTCACATTGTCTACTAGAGATCAGCTGTGACGGAACGATTTACACAATAGGAGTTAGAAGCTGTCACAAATCAGGGCTGAGTTTATCACTGCGCTCATCATCTAGACTTACAAAAGTGAGATCCAGCTCATAATTCATACATCGCATTATGTGTAACCCTTAAAATGAAGGGTCCTTTAATCAGGGCTCAATGTCTATTATTCCGTCAAATACCCAATGTCCTGTTATGAGGCTACATTAAAATTCTTCAAAAGTGATGGATGATTTCAGTGACAGAAGCGTCTAGAGGGCTAATTCAACAATTCCACACCAAGAATATACTTATCGTGAACAAGAAGCATTTTGTTTTGAGAGAAAACATAAGAGGATATCTTTGTAGTCAGTGAGGAAGTGTCACTTCGAGACATTTTCATAAATGTTCTCATTTGTCAGACGCAAGTGTGGGGGTGCCTAGCTGCGTTCAGCTGTTCCCTTAGCCTGAGCCATCTCTCTTTTGGATTATCTTCACGCTGCTCACGGGGAAGAGTTCTCAGGAAATGACTGAGCAACGAGGTCATTAATGGGCAAGCCATTTCTACCCAACATAAGATTCCTTGGATGATGTTCTTGGTTCTGGAATCCCTCTCAAGAGGGAAAAACCTTATCGGTTCTGCGTTCTGATCTAATGGACACCCCAGTCATTCTTCCCCACTTCTTACATATTGTACCCATAAATAATCTGACTCCATCTCATAGTCTGTTCCCTAGGAACCCCATTTGCCACAATCTTCATGACTATGAGTCAGGGAAGGTTTTGTTTTTGTTTTCTTTTGTGGGGGTTTGCTTTTTACAAGACAGAGTTTCTCTGTGTAACAGCCTGGCTGTCCTGGAATTAACTTTGTAGATCCGGCTGACCTCGAACTCACCGAGATCTGCCTGCCTCTGCCTCCCAAGTGCTGGGATTAAAGGCGTGTACCACCACCGCCCAGCGAGTTAGAGAAGGGTTTATCCTGCACCAGTTTAAAGTTTTATTCTGACACTCCATTGGGTTTGTGTGGGAATTACTGATTTTATCACAATAAAGCTTGCAGAGAATTCTACTGAGTTTGAAATTCTGAAGACAGATTTCTGACTCTGGGCATGTGCCACCAAGCCTATCTACGAGTGTATTTCCCTCTGATGCTATTTCAGTCATGGAGGAAGCTTGAGCACCAGATCAACTCTGGCAAGCAAACCTTCGCCTGATTACAGTTGGCCAGTACTGCTTTCAAACAGCAGGCAATTAATAACGAAGTTGGAGGGTCCCTGTTCTCCATCTTGCAAATGATAGTCAAGGTTGGAGACACTTAGCAGGAGAGTTGTGGCCAACTGACTGTATTCTACTTTAACTTGGTGTGGCCAAATGGATGCATATCTCCTGCTTTATTCAGTAGTACCACTATATCCAAATAATTGCTGTCTGCATCTACTTACAGAGAGATTTTATTCTATTTATTTATTCATTCATTCATTCATTTTGGTATGAAGGGTCTTGCTCTCATTACTTCAAAATAGCACAAAGAGGTGCCTGGTGTGTGGGCGGGAGACCGTCTTCCACCTCTTGGCTGGTAGCTAGTACTCTCCATTGGGCACCAACTATGTCCCTGCTGTCTGGACGAGACGTGTACACAGTGCGGCTATAAATAGAAAGACTGTGCAAGCACACATGCCTGCTCTTCTCCTTCTTCCACACACATCCCTCTTCTGTGATCTTTCCTTGATCTCTGATAACCGGCCCTTTCCACCCTATAGTGGCAAGAAGAGGAGAGCCATATGTTCACAAATTGGACTAGGCATGCATGCTCCAGCATTTCTTGGAAATAAAAGAAGGCACAGTTTTGTTTTTTGTTTTTGTTTTTGGAAAGCCATTTAGATTGATACTGAGTGAAGAATGTAGGAATAAGAAGGAAATCATTACATTGTAAAACTTTAGAATTAGCTGGTTGCTGAATCCCTTATGACACAGAGAAATGTGTGTCTGATGAGGTGTGGTCCTAGGCCAAGCTCGGTGACAGTGATGATTTAGAATCTACTATTGCAAAGGTCCTAGTTCCGTGTGTAAATTTTTAACACCCCCAAATCCCCTATACATGAATGAGGAAAGACACTGTAGCCATCTCAGCCAGCCTTCAAAGAGGAGCTAATCAGAGCACGTGCTGGAGGAGAGGAGCGAGCACCGCTCCGGGTCTCCCAGGTCAGGGCCACAGCCTCTGAATTCAGTCTCCCCCCCCCCCCCCAAACAAAGATTGCTTTTTGTGTTCCTTGTACATACTGCACATCTGGCAGTGTCTCCCCAAATTTTAATTTATTCTGCAGGGTCTGAGGACCAGACAGACAAAAGAGAAACTTTTCTCAGGGTTACTCAGAGGAAATGAAGGAACTTTTACATACCTGTAGTTTAAAAAAAAAAAAAAGAATACTCCACCAAACGAAAGCAATATGGAATGCTATTTATGTTCCAGCTAGTGTAGAGTTTAAAGCAGAGATGCCTGAGAACAGGACATCAAAACAATAAATAACAGCAACCTTCCACCAACAACTTAGCTTAGCTGAGATGCTCCTGTCACGATATTGGGGAAGATGAAGAATCTACACAAAGACTAGTTCTCAGTAGCCTGCTGCAGTGCTGTGGCAACAAACAGAATGCTCTCATGCCCTTGGGCCTGAAATTTAGAAAGGCCTTGAAACTCCTGACCAGCCAAAGGGCTGATGGTGCTTTAACACATCGATTCTCATAGTCTTCACTTCTAAGCCCCTGGACGTGCCATGGTGGATTGTCTTGTGACCATTTATGTAGCAAAACTAGTACATTTAATCTGCTTTAAGATATTTTTACTTCATTTTTATGCATCTGAAAAACAGAACACATTTTATCTTCATAGCCCGTCATCAATTAGCAGTATTTCTTTCTTTCTTCATTGAGAAATAAAATAATTGCCCTTTATATACTCAAAGAAATAATAGAGCAGAATGATAAATGATACTTGTATCAACTTAACTTTCAAGACTTTCTTTGCCCATAGTCACAGTGTTAAGTTTTTTTTTTTATTTTATAATTAGTATCTTTGGGGAGGGTGAAGAGGCTAGCCCTGAACTCATGATCCTTTTGAGAGCCACACCTCTCAACTGCTGGGATTACAGGCATGTGCCACCATCCCTAACTCTGTGATTATTATCTCATTTAAAGAAAAAAAAAGTATTAATATACAAGAATTAGCCTTGTTGTATGTACTAGATAAAGAACTGGCATCAAGAGAGCTAATTTAAAAAAAAAAAAAAAAACAAAGCCTTGCAGAACCCAGTTATCCGAATACCGACTATACTCTTTCTCTAGCTTATTCTTCATCTTGCTGCTTCTTCTCCCCAGTTCCCACAGCCACAATGGTATAAGTGTTACAGCAGCAAGCATTTATGTGCCATCCATGTGACTGACACTATGTGTGTGTGTGTATGCATGCATACATGTGTAAACTCAGTTAATACAGTAAGGGAGGATCCTCATTCCCGCTGTTTCATAGAAGAGGAAGCTGAGACATAGAAGCTTTCCTCGAGTGACAGAGTGACATTCAGCCAGGCGGTCGGTGGGGCTCGGGTCTTGATTTGTCCACGGAGTATCAATAAGCAGCACTAGGACCCTCTCTTCCCAACATGAGGACCTACCCCAGTGTCCACAGTCATTTATCTAGTTTCAGGAAATAGATGAGTTAATCTCCCAGTTTATTGTCTCCCTATGACTTCCCCCAAGTTCCCCAATTCTCAAAATGTACCTTTTTTTTTTTTTTGTGAACTGCAAAGTAAATTACATAACAGTGTTTCTTTGGGGCATTTTATCGGAATGTCAGCAATCAGCCACGTAAAACAAATTAGAGCAGGGTAACAAATGAAGAATTAGGTGTTTAGCACCTAATAGGACCCTGGAAGTTTGCTTCTATGATGCATATCTTCCTTGTCATCTACAGTTTGCTGTAGAGAGGATGGTGAGTGTAGGTAGGAGACGCCAATGTAACACAAACCAGGTGACATCAATGACAGGACAGCCTTGCCAGGGCCTGTGTGATTACCTAAGGGGACACACCAAAAACTGTTCAAAATGAATACTCAGTATAGGAAGAAAGAGAAACCATTGTTGTGATTGACGAGGGTGGATACTGCCAAAGGTATGAGAGACAAAGCCAGACAGCATTGCCGTGTTGAAGAGGACACTGACCCTAAGCAGTGAAGACATTTCACAGGACCAAGAAGTGGGCCCGGCTACCATCCCACTTTATAATTCTGGCTGCTAGAAGACCACAGAGATAGTTTGAGCCTGTAGTCACTGTGGAACATTGTAAGACCTGAGAAGAGTCTGAAACACAACATCTTAATCAACAAAAGGAAATGGCTGTTTGCTGAGCATCAAAGGGGACATCTACTTTCTTTTCTTTTTTCTTTATTCTTCTCTCATATATTACATCCCAACTGTGGTTTCCCTCCCCTCCTCTCTCCCAGCCCCTCCCCACCACCCTGCTTCCTCTCCCCCAGAACCACTCTTGCTCTCTTTCCCTTCAGAAAAGAGCAGGCCTCCCAGGGATATCAACCAAACATAGTATAGCAAGTCACAGTATCACTAAGCCCAAACCCTTATATCAAGGCTGGATGAGGTAACCCAATAGTAGGAAAAGGGACCCAGAAGCAGGCAAAAGAATTAGAGATAGCCCCCCACTCTTGTTGTTAGGAGTCCCACAAGAACACCAAGCCATAGAATCTTGATACATGTAAAGAGGACCTAGGTCAGACCTACACAGACTTCTTGATATTCAGTTCAGTAAAGAGCACATCTATTAAGTTAAAGCTGAGATTAATAGAAACTCTACAGTTAAAGTTCAGAATTTGGCAAAAAATGTAGAAAATTTGGCCAACTTTTTTTTTGGCCACAAATCTGCTGCACTTAAAAAAAATAGTCAAAGATCTTCAAAATTAATGTCCAGGCAATTGAAAAAGCCAGCATGTGATTTACAATATGCCACTGAATTTGAAGTGCTTTGGAAGAGCGTTTACTTAAACCTCATGAAGACAATGATTTAAAGCATGGAATGGAGCCACCAGCGTGGGCAGAAGTGAGAAAGGTTATTGCAAAAACAGCCTGTCTTCCCTTGTGTAGAAAAAAAAAAAGAAGCCGGGAGTATCTGTAGTCAGTGTGTCTAAATGGCTATATCACCCTAAAAAATGCAAGTCAACACCGGGCTTTTCAGGGTCAAGATGAATCCCTCCTCCCTCCTTCTCCCTCTGTCCCCTCAGGATTCTGCGATACCCTCCTATGTGATCAGGGTGGGACAGAAACAGCAACGAGTTGGAGCCGAGATTTGGAACCATGTGCTATGAAATCAGTACGCCAGCTGGAGTAGAAAGTCCAAACAGCATCCATTTCTTGGAAAATGACCCTGTCTTTTGGCAGTTATTACCGTGAATGAGAATAGCTCGAACTCTTGAGTGTGGCATGTCTTTCCCCCACTTCTCTGTGGCGTTGTACTCCTGTATTTATTCCTAGCTCACAGTTGCATGACTTCAATCACAGCCATAGCTGACCAACTTAAGGACGCATGCTATAAGACAATATCAGATTTTTTTTTGATTATCTATTGGAATTTTCTTTCTTCCTTCCTTTCTTTGTTCCTTTAAAAAAAAAAAAAACTATGATGATTTTTCTTTTGTACTTACCTGGCAAGGGAGTTCCCGTGGCCACAGAGATAAGGTTTTCCCAGAATGGGACTGAACCCTTGCACTGTGCATATGCTGACCTCAAGATTTCTCCAGATATGGGGAATCCCACTACATAGTTTTGGGTCATATACTCACATTCATCTCTATTATTTAAAAATGTTATAAATGTATTTTTGTGAAATAATTCCAAAATGAAAAATATAATACATTAAGAATCTACTATGTATGCGCCTTAATCATTTGCATATTTCAGCATAAAACCAGCACAGTTAGCCACAGCAAGTTAGCCTAATGAGCGAGAACCCGTGATCAGGACCGAAGCAAATGACAGGAATGCTTACCTGCAAGTGGCTGATTATTCTCTTTGGGTCATGTGCAGTAGGAAGCCTGGCTAATAAATTCGACCTTATTCATAGCAAACATACCATGTACAACCAGGGTCTTTCTCTGAAGAGAAAGGGTTCATCGTTATAACATCATCGAAGCTTGGTTAAAGTTTGGGCAATCAGACAGACTATGAAACAACACACCTCACCTGGCTTATACCCGAGAACTTTGGTTTCGGTCTCCGTGTTCTTTCTCACACTCTCAGTCTTTGCCAATTCAGGGGGGGGGGGGCATAAGCGAGGGATTGCTTTTCACTTCCTCCCTCTTGAAGTTGAAATTCCAACCACAGCTTTGTCTTTGAACAATATGCTGCTGGACATTGTTGACCCCTAGGATTCAGGATTTGTTATGCATATTACTTTTCTCAACTCATGTATTCAAATGTATTTCCCGTGTGTCTGCTCTTGTGCCTGGACCAGAGCTAGACATTGGTGGTAGAAAACCCAACATTTTACAAAGAAACCCAGGCCTTGGGAAGCTTAAAATCTCTAAGAGGAAACAGACACAAAACAAATTGTTATAGTGATAATTAGATGATGATGTTTTTGCAGAATGGCAAGGAGGAATAGCAATGTGTAGGTGGCTACCTAAAAGTAGACTCTATTGTGGCTTGTATGAATTCTAAATTACAGAGGGTGTCTGGTACATTGTAGGCCTAATAAACCGCCTGAATTGGAAATCATGTCATTAAATGGGGTGTTGTCAAGGATGAGGTACCAGAGTTTCCCGGGCTGTGTTTTACGGCTCTTACTTATCAGTAAATGGAGAGCAATCTTTTTGCTGGTAGGCTGACAGAAAAGGGAAGAACTTGTTTTATCTTGAGGAGAGGAAAAAAAAATATTTCAAGAACCATTCACATGGGGCTATATATAGTCACACGGGTTTTTATAAGAGGGGGAGGGGGACATTGGAGCCATCGAGGGTGACAGAATGACAAGGAAACACATACAAGAGTGACTGAAAGAGAGGAAGAGGAAGAGAAGAGAATTGAAGATGTGAACTAAGGAATGCAGAGGGCCCCTAGAAGGCAAAAGAAGGGGAAATGGTAACTGCTTCTCTTGGAGAGATTGAAGCGTCTCTTAGTTAGGGGTTCTATTGCTGTGATAAAGATTATACAAGACAAATAGCTTTTTATATTCTGGGTCATAGTTCACTGAGGGAAGCCAATGCAGGAGCTGAAGCAGAGACCATGGAGGGGTGCTGCTTATTGGCTTGCTCCCCCTGGCTTGCTCAGTTTTCTTTCTTACGCACTGCAGCTTCACCGTGGTTGGCTGGACCCTTCTGCACCAATCATCAATCAGAAAAATGCCCCACGAGTTTGCCCACAGGCCAATCTGATGAGGACATTTTCTCACATGTGCGTCCCTTCCTCACTCAGATGTCTCTCGCTTGTTTCAAGTTGACAAAAAGGAAAATGAAACCACCACCAAGAAAAATACCTAACTTTCTGGAAGGCGGAATGGTCTGTTGAGCCCAGTTGAAGAGAAAGACTTGGACAATAGAATGCAACCGTTTTTCCACCACCACCCCCAGCACCCAAAGAAGCCTGTAGCTCCCCTTCAAGGACTGAGTGTTATATAGCTTCGCGGTAGAGTGTTTGCCTTGTAAGAGCTTGGTCCACTAAACCAGTCATTCTCAACCTGTGAGTCGCAACTCCTTTGGGGTTCAAATGGCCCTTTCATGGGGGTCGCATATCAGATATCCTGTGTATCAGATTTTACATAACAATTCACAGCAGTAACAAAATTGCAATTATAAAGTAACGTTGAAAATAATTTTATGGTTGGGGGTTGCCACAGCATGAAGAACCGTGTTAAAGGGTCACAGCATTAGGAAGGTTGAGAACCACTTTTCTACCCTTTTTAAAAAGAGCTGAGAATGAAGCTCAGAGGTGGAGCCTTTGGCTAGGGTTGATTACCAACACCACACATAACCACAAAAAGGGGAATCAGCAAGGGAAGATGTTCTTTCTCCTAGAGCTGTGACCCTTTAGGACAGTTCTTCATTTTCTGGTGACCCCCAACCATGAAATTATTCCTCTGCTATTGCAGAACTGTAATCTTGCTGCTGTTATTAATAGAAATGTAAATACCTGTGTTTTCTGATGGTCTTTCGTGACCCCTGTGAAAGGGTTGTGACCCACGGGTTGAAAACCACTTCCCTAAAAGCATCCAAAGGGAGTATAGCCTCATCACCCATAATTTTGGACCCTAAAACATTTCTTAAACTTCTAGCCTTGAACTTTAAGGTAGTCAATTTGTATAGCAATAAGCCATGGAGTATGTGATAACATGTTAAAATGACCATAAGAAACTAATAAAATGTTATGTGATTTTGAAAAATCAGTTCTGCAAAACTGTATACATGAGCCAGGTGGTGGTTTAATCCCAGCACTTGGGAGGCAGAGACAGGTGGATCTCTGTAAGTTCGAGGCCAGCTTGGTCTACAAGAGCTAGTTCCAGGACAGACCCCAAAGCTACAGAGAAACCCTGTCTCAAAAAAAAAAAAAAAAAAAAAAAAACAATAACAACAGACTTGTACATGCATGCTTATTTCCTCACAAAATCTTAACCTTTTTCTAGTACAATTTTACTTTTACATCAAAGATGGCTAAGCTGCTACACGTTAAATTTTCTTGTATGATATTATTAATAATCATAGTTTAATTTCAATCAAGTACTTTTGTAAGATATTTTATAAAAATAACATTTATTTCAGTGATAGCATGTCTTTTTTAAAAGCTTTTTTCTTTCTAATAAATACATGTTCCCATTTGTTAATTTTATTTTGTTTTGATATATGTTCTAGTCAGGTTTCTTTTTTCCTGTGATGAAACACTGACCAAAAATAATTTAGGGGGAAAAGATTTATTTCATCTCATAGCTTACAGTCCATCAAGAAGGGAAGTCAGGACAGGGCCTCAGACCAGGAACCTATAGGCAGGAACTGAGGCAGGTGCCATGGAGGCAAACCACTTACTGGCTCACTTCTCAAGGCTTTGTTCAGTCTGTTTTCTTAAATAGCCCAGGACAACCTGCCCATGGGTGTTATCACCCACGGTGGACTGGACTCTTCTACATCAATCATTAATCAAAAAAATGCCCCTGAAGTCTTTCCCATAGGACAATCTGATGGAGGCATTTTCTCATTTGAGGTTCTCTCTTCCCAGATGGTCCCAGCTTCTGCCAGGTTGACAGAACTAACCAGAACAATACCTTTATTTCATAACAGAATAACAGAGCTCCATTGGTATTCTGCGGTCACGCTTGCTCTTTCTGAGAGTAGCAATATCCAATATAAGAGGAGCTTTCTGTGTTGAAAGTTAGGCATCTAGTAATTTTTGGGCCATTCTTTTATTTCTGAAATTTAGTCTAATAAGTGAATCAATAGCGACAACCCGTAGAAAGTATTTACATTATTAAAACCACCATTTCATTAAGACTTTGCTTTTATTTTACTTAAAAATTATAATCTCAAAAATAAAATGAAAAAAGAATCTAATACATTTTTTTCTCTTAAAAATCCTCGTTCATATACATGTGTATATATAAGTATACATAGGTATACATACACATTATATAATATATATGTATACACACATATATACATATATAAAATCAGGGAATGGCTGTGTACGCCTATACATATAAATAGGCACACACAGATCACTCCCTGATAGTATATTTCTAATATCGTTATCCATATTGGAAACACTAAATTTCATTACTTATGTAGAGAAAAAGTATGAGAATAAATAAGTACAGAAGCTATAAATGTTTTTGGGGCTTCATCTTTTCCTGTTCTTCTTAAACATTTTCATTTACATCCTGTTATCTGTCATCCTTCCTGTTCAACAGAACACAGCGCCTTCCACCCTAACACATCAAAGAGACCTGTAGCAGGTGAGTTAGAACTATAAGAAAGCACAGGAATCAACTGAAAGACCAGGACATATTTGATTGCGAGATTTCATCTACTAAAATTGGAAGATAGTCACAGCCTTCCAGACTAAATCCAACCCCGGTGTCACAGCCTGGTGCCATCTGACTGAGGATTATCTGATTCTAGGGTTTTGTGTTGAAATCAATCTCCATGATGTAAGGGCCTCTTTGGGGCCTCTGAAGCAAAATGAGTAAGTCGGCAAAGACTCATCTAAGAAGACTTTCCAGGAGGGTAAACACTGTCTTCTTCCCTGGACACAGTAAACAGAAATGTTTAAACTTTTTCTTGAAGTGGGAGGTGCTCTAAAGCTGGGCCATGACAGAATCGTTGATTCTAGATAACATCTATCTATTGCACACGTGAGTAACAATAGTGGAAGCTTTGTAGAAGACAAAAGTAGGATGTATGTGCATAAATGCACAGTTTTACAAAAGAGCTGCGGAAAGTAGCTGATCCATTTAGTATATGATTCTTACACATCCACACTGATGG
The DNA here is from genome assembly GCF_014885135.2 of Alexandromys fortis. NCBI lineage: Eukaryota > Metazoa > Chordata > Mammalia > Rodentia > Cricetidae > Alexandromys > Alexandromys fortis. The sequence goes on along the minus strand of NW_026067954.1, from coordinate 7,679,714 downwards.
ATAATATTTTAACAGCCCCTTTGACACTCCCCCCGCCCCAGGACTGCCATATTATCCTCCTTACAGGACGGCCAGAGGTGAACTCCGCCAGGTACTGCTGTTTCTAGCTCAGAGCTCTGAGATGCTAGACAGGCTGTTGCAGGTGCCCTTTTGTTGACTTGCTTGTCTTGATCAGAAGTAACAGGAGAGGACAGCGTATCAGGGTTAATTGCTAGAAGGAAAATGTGCGAATTCAAGGGAATATAAATAGGTTAGCAAGAGAGGGAAAGCCAGGAGCAGAAACTATAGAGTATGTACTTGCTTTGAACAGAGAGAAGAGGTGAGCCAAGTCCCCAAGTAAACTAACATTTCAGCAAGGGCTTGAGTTTTCAAATCCTGCATTGTTTTCTAAAACTACCTCCCTGTGTCAAACTCATTCAAATGAAAGAAAGCTGTGTGCACATGAAGTCAGTCATAATCATCAGCCACGATGACCCAGGTCTACTCAGGATCCTTCTGGGAGAAAGCTGTTTTAGGTACTTATGATGTCTGGGAGAGGTTGACACCAAAGACAGATGATTGACTCATGAAAGAGAGAATTCAAGTTGTAGATGAACAGGTAAAATGATGTCTGGATGCTCAGGTGTTCATGAGATATTGGGGAAATGTGTGCATCTGAAGTAACTCTAATGGTCGAATGTGTCTTGTCTGATGCAGGATCTTCATTGTGGCTTGAAAGTAGGATTGGCCTAGAAAGTTGTAGAAACTCAGTATTTGGAAGCTTGTGAAATATCTCAGAGTGGTGGTACAAAAATCTAGCATGAAGCCACAATTGCTCTGTCCATGTGGTCGCGTTGTGTATTTCACTATCCTGGAAGGATGGAAAGGTGTCGCCCCTCTCTACTGTTCACTGGTCTTTGCACAGTTTGGGGTCATGTGAGCCCACTCTTTGAAGTGAGCACTTCTCTTAGCCCTGTTTTCCTTTGACAATTTCATATGTGTATGTACACGATTTCAGTATATACCCCACTTCCCTTTCTCATAACCACCCCCAGTCCTGATGACACCCTTCCTAGCAAGCCTCTTTACTGTTCCCAAGTCTTCCCTTTGTTTGGGGGCCTCTGAACTTATAAAAGCTGTGTGCACGAGCTTGGGAATTCCCTGGAGTGTGGACAACTTAGCAGTGCTTAACCAGCGAAGAAAGCCACCCTTGTCTCTAGCAACCATTAGCTGTCAATATTCCCTCAGAGAAGGATGAGGTCTCCATGAGGAACTTCTGACTGGTCCAGACTCCTACAAGGATGTGCAGTGAGTCCTTAAGGACAATGCTGGGTCATGCCTGGTAGGCTTTGTTGGTGCTGTGTTCTTCCCCATCCTCTTGCTCTTACATTCTACTTCCTCTTCAGTGATGTTCTCGGAGCCGTGCACAGTCAAGAGAAATTCTCCTATCCCATACTTAGAATTTCCTTTCCAATGAGTTAAGACTAGGCCTGAAAATGTCAAGCATACCGTGTGTGTGCTGTGAATGGAAGTTTGTTCCACGCTGACTTGCATATTGTCGTCCATAAGTAACTCAGTGCTCTTGCATATTTAAAAGGCTAGGCTTTTTTTGGAGCACATCTGTCATTGCAAATTGAGCCCTCTGTCATCTCAAGCAGTGGCCCCGTGTATGATGACTTTGTGGCAGTTATAAAACAGAAAGTGGACTAGAGAGATCACTCAGGGGTTAAGAATGTCTGCTGTTCTTCCAAGGGACTTGAATTCAGTCCCAACACACAGGCTGGGCAGTCCACAATGGACACCTACACACACGTGACTTGTGTTCACACAGACAAAAACAGATATACATGAACAAAAATAAAAAAAATAAATCGCAGAAATCAGAAGCAAGCACTGATACTTTTAAGTCTTTCAGCTCAGTTATTAATACCATAAAGAGCATAGATATTAACAGGATAGCTTCATGAATGTTCGCCCTGGAACACAACCAAGTTACCTCCACTTAGCTCTAGGCTAGACCATTCTCAGTTATCCAGGGCCTTCTGTCTTTTTCTCCCAGTTGTTATTCCCTCCACAGGGAATTATCCAAAATGTGCTTTTTGTTGCCTGTCTTCTTATGCTCAACCATTATTTATAGGATCATCTATATTACATATAGAATGCTTATTCTTTGTACTGATGAGGAATATTCTCCTATAGGACAAGGAAGTTTATTTACACAGATTCCTACCGATGGATTTTGGAATGTTTCCGAATTTTGGCTCTGATGAATGGGTGTGAATTCCGTGCACATTTGGTGTCCCAAGAGTACAGCATGCTAGTCGTGGACTTTTTAAGTTGGAGGAGGCTGGGCAGGTTTTGCTTCCACCAATGCTGCCAGAGATGTTTTCCTTAGTACTCACTTAAAGTTAGTCTCACACAAAATGTGTCAAAACCCCAGCTACAAACCTTTACCAACTCATAATGCTACAGTTTAGATCTGAAATGTCCCCAAAAGGCCTTGTGTTAACAGCCTGGGCCACCAGTCACAAGTTGACGGGGAAGTGGTGGAGTCTTTAAAAGGGGAGGGTTTGGAGGAGGAAGTGGGATCAGAACACTGGACCTCAACCGCTTCCTTTTAGTAATTTTGTTCCTAGGCCTCTGCAAGGTGGAGAGCTTTACTTCACCACACGCTCCTTGTCATGATTTGGCCTCAGCAGAGGCACCTAGACATGGGTGAAACTGATCACCCAAACCTCTGCAACTGTCAGTCAAAGGAAATCTGACATCCTTTTAAGATTTTGTAGGCATTTTGCCACAGTAACATCAAGCTCACTAACACCTTTGGTAAGATTAGTATTTTTATAATTTTAGGTTTATAATATGTATATGGTGACTTTTTGTTTTTTATTTGCATTTTTTTCATGTGCTAATTATCTGTTTGGACATATTCTTCTGAGAAGGACCATTTAAAGCTCTCTCTCTCTCTCTCTCTCTCTCTCTCTCTTTTCTTTTGGTTTTTCAAAACACTGTTCCTCTGTGTAGCCTTGGCTATTCTGGACCTTGCTCTGTAGACAATGCTGGTCTCAAACTCACAGACATCCTCCTGCATCTGCCTCTCAAGCGCTGGAATTAAAGGAATGTGCCACTACCATCTCGTTAAATGCCTTTTTTTTAACCTTTTGTGTTTATTTTACTAATTAATGAGTCTAAAGTTTTAAGTGTTTTGATTATTGAGTCATTTTTTGATATAGACATCCATGCCTCATACAGATGTACATAGATATGCACATGTATGCTAGTCATAAATATGTATGTATATCAAATGTATGCTAGCCATAAATATTTATATCAAATATAGCTATGTTACATATCCAGTGAATATATAAATGTGTATATCTCCTTCAATCTGTACTTAGATCTATTTTTAAGCCTTCTAATAAAGGAGAACTACTGACTTTCTTGTTGTTTTTTGGGGTTTTCAAATTTTGTTTTGTTTTGTTTTTGGGTTTTTTGAGACTGAGCTTCTCTGATAGCCCTGGCTGTCCTGGAACTCGTTCTGTAGACTTCGTTGATCTTGAACTCATGGAGATCCTCCTGCCTCTTTTTTCTGGTGCTGGGATTAATAACCTGACTCAACTCTCGATTTTAATTTTTACCTTTCTCTTTTTTACCTAGTATCTTTTTTCTTCTCTTCAGAAGTCATTGATATCGAATAAATCAGACATTCACTGATGTCTTCTACTAGAATTATCATTGTTCTGCTGTGTAGATTTAATGCTGTAAGAGTCAGTTTATTTTTATCCATGTTAATGAAGTAGGGCAAAGTTCATTTCCTTCCATCTTTTAAAGAGCATCATCATTAAAAAGAGACTTCTACATTTTCTTACTGAATTGCTGGAACAGCTTACAGTCAAATGACCACACAAATGTGTCAGTTTTGGGCTTCTCTATTTTGGTTGTTTTGTTTTGAATCAATACCACAATATCTTAAGAACTGTAACTTTATGGTAAATATTGAGACATAGACTATAAATCCTTTCCTGAGACAGGCCTAGAACTTGCTGTGTAGACAAGGCTCGCCCTAGGTTTGCATTTACCTACCTGCCTCTGCCTCCCAAGTCTGTCTTTTGTTGAGCCTGGTGCTCATTATCTTAGCAAGACTAACCTGCTCCAAAGCCCTGTCTTCCCTGATCCACCCATCTCTCACCACTGAGCACTGGGTTGCAGAACTGAACCATTGTGCAGAGTGTATTTGTGGGTAGTGGACATCTAGACTCGGCCTCTCATGCTTGTCCAGTAAGCACTTTACCCCCTGAGCCATCTCCCCAGCCCCATCTGCAACTGTTTACAAAATTTCTCAATTACTCTGTAGAGTCTTTGCTAAAGACTCAACTTGCCAAATACCATCAAATAGAACGTTTTCAGACATCTCACTATTTTTATATTGACTATATAATTTTGAGCACAGCTGACATTTTAATAATAGTGTGTCTCTCAATAAAAATACATTTGTTCATGGTTTGGGTACTAAACTTTTCTTCCAATCATGTTTTTGTAGTGTTCAATATCATATCCTTTAACGTCTGTTTTTAGATTTATTTCTTTGTTGCTACTTATCAAAAGCGACTGTCCTCTAAGTCAAGCCTCAGCCATCTTGCAGAGTCTGGCTTAGGATCATCCCAGCTCGGCTGGGCCATGGTTTACAGCCCTGCATAGAAAGGTGGAATAGGGCACGAGATTCTTGCGGGAGGGAGGGAGAGGTTAGAGAATAGAGACGGGGAACACTGAGCTGGTGCTCCATCTACATGGTAATGGGAAGTCATCTTCAGTGTTGAGTAAGGCTTGCAGATGTGGCAGATTGGAGGAGGAGTGCCCACATTCCTAGAAGTATCTCTTCCCCTAGCCTCTGTAAAGAAGCCTAATAAAGAATCTCACCCAATCGATGTATATCCTCAAACACATGTGTATAGTAATCTGCATCCAGCAAGGTACTTGTTCGTTCTCATAATTAATTGTCTTGACGATTCTTTGGGATTTTTAAAGTCCGTAATCACCATTTGTGAATAATGACAGATTAACTTTTTCTTTCCAGTTTCTAATTTTTAAAATTTCACTTCCTTTTTTCCCCCTTCCCTCTCATCACATTGGGTAGGAGCCAGAAACAATGTTGAAGAGAAAGCATTGTCATTATAATTAACTTCAAAACTTTTTCTTATTTTTAATATGTAATCCAAGACTTGGCATTTTTTTTTCTTTTCTTCATGTATTTCTCAGTATTAGGGGTGAATAAGTCAGGCTCACCGCTGCTCTGGGAAGCCTTCTTCAAGCCTTACCCCCGACTTCCTTCGCTCTGCTTAGGTTTATATGGCTTGGAGCCCAGGGATTACATCCTCTGCTCTGGAGAATTGCTATTACTCGGTGAGTCCTGCTGCATAGGGCTGCAAGGGATGAGAGAGTGGGCAACATCTTTTGTTTCCTTGCCACCGAACTCACTCAGACCACCACAGAAAGCTGTGAGACAGTGGTTCTCGGCCAGTTTCAAAGAACCCTTTCACGGGGGTCGCCTAAGACTGTCGGAAAACACAGGTATTTACATTACGATTCATAGCAGTAGCTGAGTTACAGTTATGAAGTTGCAAGGAAAATAATGTTATAGTTGGGGGGGGGGTGTCACCACAACACGAGAGACTGTATTAAAGGGTCGCCGCATGAGGGAGGCTGAGAAACACTGCTGTGAGGCAAAATACTTCACTTGCCTTTGTTTTCTTACTCAGAGAGAGTTTCCAAAACACCGACATCTTTATATCATTCTTATGTTGGTAACTAAACTTTTCAACATAATTAAAAGACAGCAGCAGATGCCAGCTGGTATACTGAAATTAAGGACCCTTTAAAAGTGTTTAACTCTTGCTCATAAAAATAGCACACTGGAATATTTTTCTTTTTTTATTGATATTTATTGAGCTCTACATTTTTCTCTGCTCCCCTCCCCACCTCTCCCCTTCCCCTTTCAATCCTCCCTCACAAGGTCCCCATGCTTCCAATTTACTCAGGAGAGCTTGTCTTTTTCTACTTTCTACTTCCCATGTAGATTAAATCTATGTAAGTCTATCTTAGGGTCTGCATTGTTGTCTAAGTTCTCTGGGCTTGTGATTTGTAAGCTGGTTTTCTTTTTTTTTTTTAAACCACTTTGAATAAGTATATATGATATTTGACTTTCTGGGTCTGGGTTACCTCACTCAATGTGATGTTTTCTAGATCCATCCATTTGCCTGCCAATTCCAAGATTTTTTTTCTGCTGTATAGGACTCCATTGTGAAAATGTACCACATATTCCTTATCTATTCTTCGGTCGAGGGGCTTTTAGATTGTTTCCAGGTTCTGGCTATGACAAACAATGCTGTTATGAACATAGTTGAGCACATGTCCTTGTGGCACGATTGAGTATCCTTTGGATATATACCCAAAAGTGGTATTGCTGGGTCTTGAGGAAGGTTGTTTCCTAATTTTCTGAGAAATTGCCATAATGATATCCAAAGGGGCTGTACCAGCTTGAACTCCCACCAGCAATAGAGGAGTATTCCCTTTACCCCACATCGTCTCCAGCGTAAGTTGTCATCACTGTTTTTGATCTTGGCCATTCTTACAGGTGTAAGAGGGAATCTCAGAGTTGTTTTGATTTGTATTTCTCTGATGACTAAGGATGTTGAACATTTCCTTAAGTGTCTTTCAGCTATTTTAGATTCCTCTGTTGAGAGTTCTCTGTTTAGGTCTGTACTCCATTTTTTATTGGACTATGTAATCTTTTGGTATCCAATTTCTTGAGTTCTTTGTATATTTTGGAGATCAGACCTCTGTCTGATATGGGGTTGGTGAATGTCTTTCCCATTCTGTAGGCTGCTGTTTTGTCTTGTTGACTGTGTCCCTTGCTTTACAGAAGCTTTTCAGTTTCAGGAGGTCCCATTTATTAATTGTTTCTCTCAGTGTCTGTGCTGCTGGGGTTATAGTTAGGAAGTAGTCTCCTGTGTCAATGCCTTCTAGTGTACTTCCCACTTTCTCTTCTATAAGGTTCAGTGTGGCTGGCTTTATGATGAGGTTTTTTTTTTCCATTTGGACTTGAGTTTTATGCATGGCGATAGATATGGGTCTATTTTCATTTTTCTACATGTTGATATCCAGTTATACGAGCACCACTTGCTAAATATGCTTTCTTTTTTCCATTTGATATTTTTTGCTTCTTTATCAAAGATCAGGTATTCAAAGATGAACACACTGGAATTTAAATAACTACGTGACAGTTTGATCCCTACCACCATCTAATAAAGATAGAAATAATGCTTTCTTCTGCATTTGGAATTAACTTCTTTGCCTTTCTCTCCTTAAATTCAAATTTATAGTTTTCCCACCCTATAATGTATCTTATGTTTCAGAGCAAATTTGCTGGACACCCTGTGCTGCTTTGCGGCAAGATTTGTATAACCTGGCATTTAAGTAGCAAGTATTGATTTGGTGTCGAAATTCCATCTAGATTCTGCACCTAGATTCAAATTATAAAAACATTTTAAATACATACTATGACTGGTGATATTTTAAGTGGGAATGTGGCTTTGTTTTACTTTTTCGGGTTTTGTAATTATGTTATTAAAGATAAGGAGTGGATTTTTAAACAAAGATAAACATTTGCTTTGTTTTGCTTTACACAATCTCATGTAGTCAAGGCTAGCCTCAAACTCACTATAGTGGTGGCTATATTATAGCTGGGATTAGACCTCAACTCTAGATTCTCTTGTCTCTACCCATGAAGATCTGGGATTATAGGCCTTTGCCATCAGGTGCCAATATAGAAATAGTGTTCTTAATGAGAAATAGATACTTTAGCATTGTGTGTGTCTTTGTGTAAATATGATATTTCCCTGGAATGAAACAAAGTTTAACTTGAACTTGTCAGTTTCAGTCTAACCTGTTTTGTAGATGGAAGTGCTGAGACATTGCCTACATGATCAAGTAAGTGACAAATGAAATTTCCTTATCAACAATATCTGTTAACCCTTTCACGTCTTGTAAACAGCATGGCAAAGTAAAAAGTGATTTATCATTTAAAACGACTTTCACAACTGCATAATCAAACATTGCAAAAAGAATGGATTTTAAGTGTGCTAACAAATAAATGAGCACTTGATGTAATGCATGCTTTCGATAGCTTGTTTTAGCCATTCCACAATATGATGAATGTATTTAGACCATGGTCATGTTATATACTGTAAATTTAGGTCACTTTTGTGACTTGAAAAATAAGTATGTCTAAAATATTAGCCAATAGTTGTATTGACTCTTTCCCCTATGTTAGATTTAAAGTACTGAAAAACACCCCAATGTTCCAGGAGCCTTGGTACAATTATTAAAGACCCTTCTCTATTTTGTGGGTGGTACCAAGAAAGTCTTAGCAACATATGAATTTCCTTTCATTCTAGTCTCACTGTTTCACTGATGCAACCTGTATGTTTTATAAGAAAAGTTTGAGTAAATAGAAATACATTGAATTTCTTTGTACCTCTATTTTTCATTTTATATTTTCATCAGAAAAGTATACTTACATATTTGACTCGTTAAGTTTATAAAAAGCTCCTTTCATGTAGAGTTGGTAAACCAGGTTCTTACAGCAAGAGCATAAAATATGTCAGAAAAAATCCCAACTAAATATGCATTTCCATCCACTTCATAAAAACACACATTTTTATGAAGAGGCAATTGTGTGTATAAATGCAGGATTAAATGGGAATGTAGACTTCCTACAACTTGTTGCTTTTGTCAGGAGCTAAAGTGATAATGAAAATGTGCTTCTTCATTATTTTATACACAACAATAGGAAGTCATGCATCTCATAGTATTTTTAGCCGATGGCAGCCTCTGCTACGGTAGACTCAGAAGAACAAACCACCTGGTGATATCATAGCCTCTTGGTTTATGCAAGTGGGATCTGTGGTGTTCACAGGATGAATAAGATCTCCAAGGACACATTTCTCAGAATACAGTCACTGCCCAGTATGTGACTGTCATCTAAAGTATACTTAGGCCAGAGACACATCTCGGCTGTTAAAAAGAGGCACTTTTTTTTTTTTTTTTTTTTTTTTTTGCAGAGGACCCTAGCTCAGTTCCCAAAACCTCTGCCTGAGAGTGTACATCCATCTGTAGCTCCAGCTCCACGGAGATGATGCCCTCTTCCAGTCTCTATGGGCACTCACATTGCACATGGTGCATGCACATATACTCAAAAAAGGAACTGTCACATGCATACAAAAGTAAGAAATCTTTTTTTAAAAGTGTTTTCTAAGGATGGGGATACAACTCAATGGTATAACACTTCACTAGCATGTATGAGGCTTAAAGTTTGGTTTCCAGACTCTCTCTCTTTCTCTCTCTCTCTCTCTCTCTCTCTCTCTCTCTCTCTCTCTCTCTCTCTTTCTCTCTCTCTCTCTCTCTCTCTCACACACACACACGAAGAAGAAGAAGAAGAAGAAGAAGAAGAAGAAGAAGAAGAAGAAGAAGAAGAAGAAGAAGAAGAAGAAGAAGAAAGTAAAGCATAGGTATTGATTTTGAGTAGGAGAATAATATAGGATCAAAAGACAAAACCTGCTACCCTTCTACCAACCATTTTTTTGAACTAATAGTAACATCACAACACTGTGTAAAATATCTTGTTTCTAACAGGCTTCATCTTAACAGAAATACATGCAAGAAAAGACAGAGAGGAAAGAAATTTTTTGAGCTTTATCATTAAGATTTGGGAGCAGGGTGGTAGTGGTACACCCCTTTAGGCCCAGCTCTTAGGAGGCAGAAACAGGCAAATCTTTGTGTTTGAGTTCAGCCTGGTCCACAGAGCAAATTCCAGGACAGCCAGGAATACACAGAGAAACCCTGTTTCAAAAAAACAAAAACAAACAAACAAACAAACAAAAAAATTGGGGGTTGGCAAGATGTGCTTATCTCTGCTAAGTGGGAGGTTCATCATCAAACTGGACTTTGTAGATATAGGTACAGAACAGAAGTAAACAAAAGAGCTGTTAAATCACTTCAACTACCCTTGGAAAGCATCCAAACACTTCAGTTTGAGAAGCCTTAATGAGATAGAAACCATGAGAGTAGCTACTTCATTCCAGGGGCCAGTTGTCAGAATTCTGGGTGTTGTGAGGTGTGTGGGGTACCTTCCATCTGCCTGTTCATACCACTCGTCACCTTTCCCCCTGCTTCTTACCCTGGGAGGCTGAACTTTAAAGCAGCAAATCACAGGCACCTTTGCCCTCTGGGTGCCAGCAGGGTTAATCAGTGGTTAAGTCTTCACAGGAAAATAAGGGCTTCACTCTTGAGAACCTTCATCCTTCCCTGTGTGAACCCTCTTCTGATGGTCACTGCTGTATTCAAAATAATTTTCTCCCCTGTGCTTTGATAATCTCTCCCTTCACCCCCTTTGCTCTAGAGGTTGGAGCTGTCTTCTACAGCTGGGTACTGTGCTGTTCTCTGCGGCTGCACAACACTGCTGAACTGTTACAGTGAGTCACTGTAAAAAAAAAAAAAAAAAAAAGCCCTCCTTGGATTTTATCCCACTTTGTGAATGCTGCTTCCTGTTGGAAACACTGACCCTCATTTTGGAGACTGATGTTGCTGAATCCTCTCAGGAGACTAGTTCTCAGGATCTTCTGGGAGGTGGAGCTTCTACGACATATGGGTGGGGCAGTCAGCTGAGTTGCGGATAGTTCAGCATGTTGCCTTCCAACCCTGCTGTACTCACCCACGCCACAATAAACCAGCACAAGAGCTTCACCTTAGTGGTGGCTCCTGATTACTTTGGATGCCTCATTCGATAGGAAAGCTGCAGAAATCCCTGAGGCTCATGGTCCATGATGTAGTGATGATAGGGATCACAGGTTTCCCTAGGATTAAGTGTGCAAAGTTTTGATGGCTTAGAGAAATGAAAAGGACTAACAGTGGCGTTAGGGGCCGTGGAGATAGCTCAGTGGGGGAGAGTACTTGTTTATATGGATGTATGGGTACCACATGCATGCATGCTGCTGGAAGAGGTCAAAGGAGGGCACCGGATCCCCTGGAACTGGAGTTACAGAAAATTGTAAGCTATCATGTGGTTGCTGGGAATCAAACCCTAGTTCTTTAACCTTTGACTCTTAACAGCTGAGCCTTCTCTCCGGTCCCAATTTTAGGGTAACTTCCAGGGCAGGCTTTGTTTCCCTGGCTCTCATCACAAAGTCAGATTGGAGAAGAACATAGGATCCACTGTTTCAGCCCCTTATCCTTAAGAAAAAGGCAGGGGACCCTCTGCTGAGTGCTGGGGATCCACCCAGGGTCCTGGGACTTTTAGGCTGAAATTCTACCTTGAGTCACATCCCCAGTCTATGGAGTCACCTCCTGCTTCTGTCTGTGAAGCCATCATCCTGGCCTGCGGTGGAGCTCCTTGCCCACATTCCTGTGCCTCGTGCTTGTAAGAATTCATTTTTCTCCTTTCAGGAAACTTTGTCTCTGTCCCTTTCTACTTTGTGACCTCTGGTCTTAATAGGATTCGGGATTGTGGCCATTCGTTATAGTGATACACATCTTAGGGCCACTTCCTTAGGTGTATTTAAAATCCAAAAGTGCCCAATCTTTAACATCCCCCCCCCCCGGATGAAATTGTCTTTCTTTGTTTTTTTTTTTTTTTTTTTTGGTAAGAATCATGTGGTTTTGTTATTTTTCAGAAAATACTATTTCATCAAACAGCTACAGAGTGACCTCTTCAGGATTATTTTATTTTTCTCTCTTTTCATTTATCCTTTGTGTCTTTCACACCACGCCTCCTGATCCGGCCTATCTAACCCCACTACCCCCCCCCCAACAAAACAAAACAAAATTTAAGAGAAAAAAAAATGGGCAGAGGAACGACAAGCTTTGCTTTAAAGCGTTGAGTTTCAATGTACTGTAGAACTTCAAGCCTTAAGCGATAACAGCAGAATCTGCCCCATTCCATCGGACCCCTTTCCCACCCTACTAATTATCTCCTTTCACCTCTTGTATCTCATGTATTTCCCAGATTCTAAGGTTTAGTTTGAAATGTCTTAATTTTAATGCTTTGACATTTCCATGGTGGACACCCGGGTGAACTGTGCCTTCAGGAACAAAGGGCTCTCCTCTGGCATCCGTTTCTTTTCTTGTTGATAGACTACTTGACCCAAACAACTTCACAAAGGAAGAGGAAGCAGCGGGTTATTTTGCTTGACAGTTTCATCCGGGTTGAGTCTGAAATCAGCTGGCTCCATTATATGGCGCCTGTGGCAAGCTGGCTGCCAAGACAAAGAGGAGTGGGTGGGGGAGACAGGAAGCTGCTGCTCTATGTCATGGCAGACAGGAAGTAGAGAGCCAAGAATGGGCCAGGAACACTCCCAGTGAAGCGCTTCCTGAAGCAAGGACCACCTCCTGAAATTTCCATCACCTCCTAAAGTAACACCAGGAGCTGGATTTCCAGAGTGAAACTCAGGAGCCCATGGGGGCATTTCATATGGAGACTCCTAGCAATGATGAGTGGGGGGGACATTTCATATGGAAGTGGTTGCGCCTCTTAGCAATGACACACATTGTTGTCAGAGAGTCAGTCTGCAGTTATAGGTCTCTTCAAAAACTCCAAAGCCCCAGTCCAGTGAAGCTTTCAATGCTGTCTCAGCTTCTTTTCCTTCTGTGATAAAATTACTCTGACAGAAGCAACTTAAGAGAGAAAGGGTTTATTTGGATCACAATTTCAGGTGTCAGGACTTAGGGCAGGGCAGTTAAGCCAGCAAGAACACAAAATAGCTAGTCACATTCAGAGCTGAGAGCAATGAATTATGTTTTCTTAGGTTTTAGCTTATGTTTTCTAGTCTTACAATGTTCAGGATTCCAAGCCCAGGGGATGGGGAGGTTCACAGTGTGAGGGTCCTCTCATATCAATGAACATAAGTAAGATAGTCATTCACAGAAGTCCTTTGAAGCCCTTCTCCCAAGTGATTGACTGTATTGTGTCAGGTTGACAATTAAAACTAAGTCACAACTCCACTTCTTATCAACTCACCACCCAAAAATATAACTTTAAGTCCTAAACCCTGTCCCATAAACTCATGGCTACATTATTAAAAAAAAAATAAAATCAGTCCAAGATTTCAAGTTCTTATAGACCAGTGGTTCTCAACCTTCCTAATCCTGCAGCCCTTTAATATATATAGTTCCTCATATTGTGGTGACCTCCAACCATAAAATTGGAACTGTAATTTTTCTACTATTATGAATCATAATCTAAATATTTGTGTTTTCTGATGATGGTCTTGGGCAGCCCCTGTGAAAGGGTCATTTGACACCCCCAAGTGGGTCACAACCCACGAGTTAAGAACCACTACTATAGACCAACCTTAAAAGTTTCCAGTCATTGACAGTTCCAAGGCTTTAAAAGACCCAAGACTCTAACTGTGAACTTCTACAACATCAAAAACAAGTTGCATACTTCCAACAGATGATAGCAAAGAAAAAGGATTCAACAACAGTGCAGAATAAAGAGTCTCATTCCTAAGGGGAAACAACTGTAACAGAAAACAAACTCACAAGATCTAGCAGAGAAAAGCATCATGTTTTCTTTGATACTCCATGTCTGGTATCTCATCTGTGCCCTCTGATGTAAGGCCCAGGTGTTTTCTCTAACCCTTCATTCTACAATGCACATAGCTTCTATCTCTTGCATGGGCTAGCTCCACTCCACATCTGAGGATCTCTACCATGTCTCCTGGTCCTGGCATCTTCATCAATACTCACGGGTGCTGTGGGACAATGGTCTGTACCCTGTCGTTTGTATTTTAAGAAAACACCGATGGGCCAATAGCCAGGCAGGAAGTAGAGGCAGAGCAATGAGAACAGGAGAATTCTTGGGAAGAGGAAAGATGCAGTCTGTGGTCATCACCCAGATGTAGAGGATGCAAGATGAGAATGCTTCGTTGGTGAAGGTATTAAGCCACATGGCTAACACAGACAAGAATAATCGGTTACTGTTAGATGTAAGAATTAATAAGAAACCTGAGCTACTAGGCCAAGCAGTCCATGATTAATGTAGACCTCTGTGTGTTTTGTTGGGACTGAATGGCTGCAAGACCAGGTGTGAGAGAAACCTCTGTCAATGCAAAGGTCTACACTCTAGCTTACACTTCCCATTTACCAATTCTTGTGATGGTCTTCCAGAACTTCTCTTCACTGGCTCCAACCTTGCTATACAGCGCCTGGCCTCAACTGCTCTCCACAGAGCCCTCATTCTTGCATCTTTTATGCTTTCAAAACCAGATGTCACCACCAGCACCACCAAGTTTTACCACAGCTGGAGCTGTAGTCATGATCAGAGCTCCTCATAGGACTGACTAAGAGATCTGTGTTATTCGAACAAATACTTGAGACTAGGTAAGGAAGGTTTTTTTTTCCTTATAGAAGCTAAAGAAATTCAAGTTCAGGTAGCCCATCTGTCATGACTTTCATGATGTATGAATTATAACATAGTGAATGACATCATATAGGAGACCATCATCCAGAGGCAAGAGGCATGTGCAGAAAGAGGCATGTGCAGAAGAGACAAAACATAAGGTAGTCTCACTTTATATCAGGCTACTCTCATTGTACGTAATTGAGTCCCTGAAAACCAACTCACTCTTACAGCATGGTCTTTAATCCTTTCCAAGGGTAGAACCTTTTGATCTAATTATATCCCAGGAGGTTCCACCTCCTACAGAATCCACCATTTCTTGTTTTCGCTATTCACAGCCTAAGCTTCCAGCCCATGAACCTTGTGTAAGTCCTAACACCTTTACTGAGACCCCATTACAGCTCATTTTTCCTTCCAAAATAACATTCGCTAATAAGCTTCCAGAATGCTGACTGCCATCAAGAGTCAGTATCTGGGGCATGTCCCCCTGGAATACCTGCTTCTGTGGATCAGGGTTTTTGTCTTGTGCATCATCTAGCCCCCGTCCTTATCAAAATTGGTCCCCTCATTTCGTGTTTTATGCTAGAGTTTTTTTTTTAATTGGGTGATCCTTAGCAATCTGATAATGGGGATGATGATGAATTAGACACTACAAAGCCAATTAGAAGCTCTACATACTCAGATAGGGGTCATCCACATTCGGATTTTACCATGATGTCATTCTCTAAGTGTCCAAATAGACCATGTCTGACTGCAGTTTTTTGCTTTGAGCTAATCATTTTTTCTTAGAGGGTAGTTCCTCCAGTAGCTGGTGCTGTAGGGAAACAGAGCTAGAGGTTGCAGCATTCACCATGACAACTTTTAGTGATTTCCTTGTTAAGTTTGGAATGTCTCCCACATTCTGCATGTTTTCTCCCCCTAGACAGCAGCTCTTATCCTGTGGGTCATGACTCCCTTGGGGAGTCACATATCAGATATCTTGCACATCAGATATTTAAGTTATGATTCATAACAGTAGCAAGATTACAGTTATGAAGTAGCAACAAAAATAATTTTATGGTCAGGGGTCATTACAACACAAGGAACTCAATTAATGAGTCATAGCATTGAGAAGGCTGAGAACCACTGAGCTGGATGATCACCCAGGATGGGTGTACTTCAGTCCTTAGGGATGACTGCTCCAGGGAGTCAATGCATTTTTCAGGTAGGAATTCCTGTTTGTCTTGTTGTATGTGTTACAAGGTAGACGTTTCACCTTGATTCTTGTCATCTTGAATGGAAGAATTCAGCAAAGAGACACAGTTTAGTTGGATTTTATTTAACGCAGCAAAGTGAAGCAAATACTCCATCAAGAGACTGACATGCAGTGTCCTGACAGGAGGCAGGGTGGAGAACAACAGCTTTCTCCAGTGGGCCTCATCAGTTGCCCTTTCTCTTTCTAGCAACTGTTCTTTTGAAGGATGGCATACATTTTTCTCCTTTCCTGAGCAGAATTTGGGGATGAAAGGAGGATATGTTTTTACTGTCTATTCTATGTTTAAGTGACCGTATTCTTTAGTTCTCTATTTTCTTTCATTTCAAATGTCGATGGGAGGGGCCATGTGAGAAACTGATTTCATCTGCCGCTCTCACAAGGACTTTTCAGAGAGATCAATTCCTCCAACTGCTTCAACCCTGAGAGCCAGCGGCCAGCAGAAGCAGTGTAATTCAGGGTTAGTTGTTTGATACTTGGTAAGTCCCAGTGATCAGGGGACAGATGGAAGAAGGTGGGACTCTTGATTTTGTGCATGTGCATAACTCAAGTGAGTGCAGTGGAGATAAAGATACAGATGTAGGAAGGATGGGCCTTGGACTTAGCTGTTCTGGAAATCTGAAGGACAATGGGTAAGCAGCCAGCACACCATTCCCCTTTCCTTTCAAATACTGGGCTACTGCTCTTTCTTAGAGAGAATGAAGGAAATAAGCAAATATCACCTATTTTTGTTTTAATATGCTTGAGGTTTCAATTATTTTTTGACTTATTTTCTTCCAAAGGATAAGAGGTAAAATTTTAAAGTTCAACAAGGTCAACAGGTAAAACTGTAGACAGAAGTTTCTGTCCCACCTGGTTCCATAGCTTTCAGTCACAAAAAAAACCACATGGAGGGTTATATTAATTATAAACTGGTTGGCCTATTAGCTCAGGCTTATTATTAACTAGATCTTACAACTTAAATTAACCTATAATTCTTGTCTATGTTTAGTCACATGGCTTGGTACCTTTTCCCAGTAATGCATTCTCATCTTGCTTCCTCTGTATCTGGCTTGTGACTATGTTTCTGCCTTTCCTTCTCCCAGAATTTTTTTAGTCTGGTCACCCTGCCTATACTTCCTGCCTGGCTACTGGTCAATGAACATTGTATAGAACCAATATTAGTGACAAATCTTTACAGTGTACAAAAACATTATCCCATAGAATTATCTCCTTTACCCTTCTCTATCACTTCTCTGTCCTGTCTCAGTCTGCTCTTTGCCCTGAACTTCTGACTTGGACTGCCTTTTTTTCATTTAATTGATTGAGAATTATACACCTATATATAATGTGTTTTGATCAAACTCATCCCCAATTCACTGTCTTCCAATATCTTTCCTATCCCCTCTACCACTTTCCCCTCTCAACTTCATGTGCTCTGTTAAAAACAAACAAAAAAAAACCCAACAACAACAAAAAAACACTGACTCCACTTAGTACTGCCAGCATGCTTGTAGGGCTCTCTGTGGAGCATGGGTAGCCTGTTAGGGTCTACATGCCTGAAGAAAATAGACTTTACCTCTGCCAGCAGCCAGCAGTTGCCAATACTTCCTCATCTATGGGTGAGATTTCAGGAGTCCCTCCTTCTTCCATATTGGGACTTTTGGCTGCCTTCATATTGTGTGGTGAGTGACATGACCTTGACTTGTATGGGAACCTTTGTTTCATTATAGTCATCCACTACTTCCATCTCACACAACCTCTCTGTTTCTTCTTTCTAGAACACTCCCAAGCCTTGGGAAGTGGGAAAAGTATGATATAGATATATCATTTAGATCTGAGCGCTCCAGAGAGTTTATTCTTTGCATGTTGACCCTTTATGGTTCTCTGTATTAATCACCATCTACTACAAAAAGAAGTTTTTCTTATGAGGGTTGAAAGATGCACTCACATAAAGGGTATAAAGATAAAAAGTTGGGGGCAGTTTAATATTACATCCATTTATCAGAACAACAGCAAATTCTCCCTTAAGGCCCATGACCTACCTAGACATGGGTTTTGGCCCCAGTTAATGATACCAGACATAAATCACATTGAGTGGAGAGGGCTTTAAATCCAATTAGACAGTGGTTGGTTGTGCCTGTAACATTTTGTGCCACTATTGGACTAGTGGGAGCATCTTGTCGGGCCAGTTCTTACTTCAGCTCTCAGGGTTTACAACCCGATAAGACTGATAACTACCCTTTTCCCCTGGTAGTATGCAAAGCACTTGCAGCATGAGGAAATCTAGCCAGAAAAGAAGCTTCCAGGCCAGAACCAGTGTCACTGATTTCTGTGTATTGGATGGGCTCTTGTGCCATCTGTTTTTGATTTTGTATTTATTCTAAGTGCAGAAAGAAGTAGAAGGAAAGAAAAGCGACTTAGAGCATTTCTTCCCTTTACTATCTCCTTTCACTTTTTCACTTTTCCTCCTTCACCAAAGCCAGCTGCTCTTCTCAAGGTGAATCAAAGTCAACACTCCCCTTCCCATCCTCACATATAGCTGGGATCCCCTCTTGCTCCACGCTAACCATGATGACCCTTAAACTTTGAAACCAGACACATAATGTGGAGACCCTCGACAGTTGTAAAGGGTGTGAACTGCTTGCTTTGGGATGATAAACCACAAGGGAGTTCAGACTGATGAGCTCTGCTTGGTTATCCTCTTGTCTCTGGGTATGTGACTAAGGATCCATCAAAGTTCCTAGAACTGACATTTAATGAGTATATTTTAATGACTCTTATTTCACATTTTTGTGCCTAGCAAGTCAACTAAGAACCTCTTCTGATTAGTTGGTACTGGCCAAGTACTAATTATTTTACATTGATTGATACGGATTGATGTGACTGGATTTGAAGGAGGAGAAACCTTTCTTTGTGAGGGGGATAGGATTACAGGGACAACGTTCTTCCAGCTGTTTCCTTAGACTGTGCCATTCTAGGGGCGCAGAGGGGAGCTGAATCTGTACTGGGTTACATAAATTACATTGTATAGCTCAGGATTCTGATATGATGATGTGGGATACAGCAGCTAACTGGGGCTTAGACAAAGGTTTGATAGCAATGTGAGACTATAAAGGATCCATGGAGCAAATAGGCCCAAGACAGCCCGAGTATGGTAAAATTTTTATGTTTGCATAAAATATCTAAATCCATTTCCAAAGTTATCCTGGTCCTTAATATGATTTGATATTTTCTATCTTAGCTCTTTACTATCGGAGTTATTTTTTAAAGTAGTAAATGAATAATATCTTCCATAAAAGTATTTTAAACCCTAACAACAAAAAAAATCATTTTGGAGTAAAAGTTAGCATTGGAATTCTGATTTTCAGTTCAGAAATGGTGAGTGTCAGTGCCAACAGAACTATTTTTGTGTTTAGGAAATACCATGACTGTCATATCCAGTACCTTATATATTTACTCTTTCATAGTTACTTTTCCAGCTGATAGAATAGAAATCTCACTGGCTAGGTACAAGAAGCCTGTCCACTGGGAAAAAAATGCATTCAGGAAGATTCTAAATGTAGGTCTGAATCTCTGTAGGTAACGGCTGTGCCGGGTATGTGCTAATTGATAGTCCTGCCTGTGTAAACGCATGCTGAGAAATCTTGATTGCTGGACTCCTCGTGTGCTGTTGCATGGGGAATTTAGGCTTGCGTGCAAGTACAAGTGGAGGGAAAAGTCCAGCATAGTGAAAATCTGAGGAAAAGTAGCTGTTTGATACGTTAGTTGGTAAGAGAAAGATTGGCTTCCTATCAGCACCAGGTCAAGGTAAATCTGATTCCTGTTAGTTGTTGGTCAAAGCGCTGTTGAGGAATGCCAGCTAACTAAGTCTTCAACTTCACAGTTTAGCTACTGTGTATGTGAACTCATGACCACCCATGAAAACCACGAGGGCGTAGCTGCTACACAGTTCAGAAGACCATGTGACAAGAGACTAAATTTCATTAACGACACCGTGGGAGGAGCTCAGAGCGAACAGTGGGGGGAATCCCCATCACTTAGCACAGAAAGCGTTCCTGACAGCTCTTCCTCTACAGTTGCCACAGCTGCTGCGACAGAATGCGTCAGCCAGAAGGCTGTAGGTGTGAGCGAGGGCAAGGTGATCTACAGTTGTGGAAGGGGTACAAACACACAGCACTATGCAACCGCATGTTTACTAAACCAAACGAACATACAACACCAAATCACATGGTTCAGTCAGCACAGCCCTTAATACAGAGAGACGCCAGGTGTGGTGGCACACTCATTTAGTAACGGCACTACAGACAGAGGAGGAGGGGTCTACAGGAATTCAAGGCCAATCTGGTCTACAGAGTGATTTCCAAGGCAGCCAGGGCTACATAGAGAAACTCTGTCTTAAAAAAAAAAAAATCTAGGAAAATAAGTACTCAGAAATATTGTTGAATAGATGAACAAATGACATGCTAATTAGTCTTGGGGAAGTGTCTGGAAGGTAAAGATAGAGAACCTTGTTCTGGGGATATACCTAGGTAATCTGACATTTCAGTGGTAAATATCTAAACTAGCTGACTGATGATATATACCTCTTGCTTACAGATATGAATATGTTTATATAATTTTCAAATTATTAAAGTATCTAAGTATATTTTTTTGTTTCTTGGGACAGGGTGTTGTTGGTTGTTTTACTTTTTTTACTCTTTTGGCTTTTGGGAGGGTGCACCACTCAGTTCCCAAATAAATCACACACGGAGTTTTATTCTTTCTTATAAATGCCCGGCTTTAGCTTTGCTTGTTTCTTAAATTATCCCAACTACCTATTGCCTCTGGTCTTTTTCCTTTTCTTTTTTTTTTTTTGATTTGCATTTTTTAAATTTATTTATTTCTTTATTAATTAATTAAAGATTTCTGTCTCTTCCCCACCGCCGCCTCCCCTTTCCCTCCCCCTCCTCCAATCAAGTCCCCTTCCCTCGTCAGCCCAAAGAGCAATCAGGGTTCCCTGCCCTGTGGGAAGTCCAAGGACCACCCACCTCCATCCAGGTCTAGTAAGGTGAGCATCCAAACTGCCTAGGCTCCCACAAAGCCAATAGGTGCAGTAGGATCAAAAACCCATTGCCATTGTTCTTGGGGTCTCAGTAGTCCTCATTGTCCGCTATGTTCAGCGAGACCGGTTTTAACCCAGGCTTTTTCAGACCCAGGCCAGCTGGCCTTGGTGAGTTCCCGATAGGACATCCCCATTGTCTCAGTGTGTGGGTGCCCCCCTCGCGGTCCTGAGTTCCTTGCTCGTGCTCTCTCTCCTGGTGCTCCTGATTTGGACCTTGAGATTTCAGTCCGGTGCTCTAATGTGGGTCTCTGTCTCTGTCTCCTTTCATCGCCTGATAAAGGTTAATATTAAAGGTTAATATATAAAATAATATATGTTTTTCTTTGGGTTCTCCTTCTTATTTAGCTTCTCTAAGAACCCGAATTATAGGCTCAATGTCCTTTATTTATGGCTAGAAACCAAATATGAGTGAGTACATCCCATGTTCCTCTTTTTGGGTCTGGCTTACCTCACTCAGGATAGTGTTTTCTATTTCCATCCATTTGCCTGCAAACTTCAAGAAGTCCTTGTTTTTTACTGCTGAGTAGTACTCTAATATGTATATATTCCATACTTTCTTCATCCATTCTTCATTTGAAGGACATCTAAAAAACCCAGGATAGCCAAAACAATCTTATACAATAAGGAACGTCTGGAGGCATTACCATCCCTGACTTCAAACTCTATTACAGAGCTACAGTATTGAAAACAGCTTGGTATTGGCATAAAAACAGAGAAGTCGACCAATGGAATCGAATAGAAGACTCTGACTTTAACCCACAAACCTATGAACACCTGATTTTTGATAAAGGAGCTAAAAGTATACAATGGAAAAAAGAAGGCATCTTCAACAAATTGTGCTGGCAAAACTGGATGTCAATCTGTAGAAGAATGAAAATAGATCCATATCTATCACCATGCACAAAACTCAAGTCCAAGTGGATTAAAGACCTCTTTCCTTTTCTAAATTCTGTATATTTTGCTTTTACTCTAACTCCATGACTGGCTTTGTGGCTGGGTGTCTGGCCTCTTTTATTTTCTCTCTCCTTGATCTCTCTTTCTTTTTCTCATTTTCTCCTTTTATTTATTTTCTCTGCCTGCCAGTCCCACCTATCCCTCTCCTGCCTAGCTGTTGGCCGTTCAGCTCTTTGTTAGACACATCAGGTGTTTTAGACAGGCAAAGTAACACAGCTTCATAGAGTTAAACAAATGAGTTAAACATAGAGTTAAACATAAAAGAATGCAACACATCTTTGTGTTATTAAACAAATGTTCCCCAGCATAAATAAATGTAAGACATCTTCAACTAATATTCTACAACACAGAGTGTGGCAGTAACTTAATCTGGGGTCTTGCATGTGCTAGGCAAATTCTGCCACTGAACCACATCTCTACCACTAAAATCTGGTCTTGAGAATTCCAAAATGAGCCAGGCAAGTGCACACCTTTAATCCGAGGACTTGGAGGCAAAGGCATGTGGAGCTCTGTGAGTTTGAGGCCAGCCTGTTCTACAGAGTGAGTTCCCAGAACAACCAGGACTATTTCACAAAGTAAACCCTGTCTCAAAATAACAAAACAAAACAAAATACAGAGTAACAACAATAGACAATCTATGCTTTTATCTTATTTTTGTCTAGTGGTCATACACCATTGTGTGAGTAAATACTGAATATTAAAATGGTTATAAATTTCCTCGGATATTACACAGGGGGCATATCTAAATAAACAGAAATCATAGTTCTTATATTTAATGTGCTTATAGATGGGATTGTTGAAATTGTTATATGTTTAAAATAAAGCAAAGACTAGCTAAGCAGTAAGCAACTGGAAACTGGGTTTTAAAAACAAAACAAAACAGGGAGCAGAGAGTTACTGCACACCAATATCAGGCCAAAGAGGCTGGGACGAAATTTGCAGGATGGGGAGGAGGAGAGGAAAAGGTTTATAATGAGGTAGAGGTGGGGTTGTCTGCTAGGACACAGACATGGAAACTGAGAAAATGAAGCTGATGCTTTCAAATCCTGTATTAGAAACCAAAGTGAGGCATAAATCTCACAGTACCAAGAGACTATGCGGACGGTGCTCTGGAGACTTGGGAACAACGCAGTGAGCATTATTGTTTGAAAACTGATGTTGAATCTCATTGTTTTGTGCTGAAAATGCTTTAACTGAACAATTTATATGTTTTTGGCTTAGAAAATGTGAATAAATTAACAGTTCTGGTTAGCATTTCAGAGTTGTTTAAATTTTTTTTCTTTTGCTTCACTTTGATTCACATAGTCTGTGCTGAACATACTCAGTGGTCTGAAAAAAAAAATGGCTCCCGTAGGCTTTTAGGGAGTGGCACTGTTAGGAGGTGTGGCCTTGTTGAAAATAAATGTGGCCTTGTTGGAGGAAGTGTGTCACTGTGGAGGAGGGCTTTGAGGTCTCATATATTCTCAAGTCATGCCCAGTGAGACACACCACTTCCTGTTGCCTGTGCATCCAGATGTAGTAACTCTCAGCTCCTTCTCCAGCTTGTCTGCCTGTATGCACCCTTGCTTCCTGCCATGACAAAAATGGACTCAGTTATTGAACTTGTAAGCCAACCCCAATTAAATGTTTACCTTAATAAGAGTTTCTGTGGTCATGGTGTCTCTTCATAACACTAGAAACCCTAACCAAGACAACATAGAAAAACATTGTGCTCTGATGGTTTAGGATTCAGAAGACTTAGGTTTGCAGTCCATATGTGACTTCATGAAAGCTACTTTTCTGAAACTTACCTGTAATGAAGCAAAACATGAACTCATCTAATGATTGGGAAGATGAAATATGAATATCTAGTAAGTCACTTGGCATGTGATTGGCTCTTGGGACACTTTCCTTTCTCCTTTACTTTCTCATGTAACAAGCAGTGATACTCACTTGTTACATCCAACCCTGAAATGTTAAAAGGGAATGTTACTAAAATTATACTGGGACACAGTGGGAAATAGAAGAATCTTACTATGTTTACTGAAAGAGAAAGAAAAAAAATGAACAAAAATATAAGCCATTGACTAAAAGCTTCCTATCATAAGAGGTGACATATAATCTTATATTTTGAAGTCAAAGTCTCACTGGATCATGACTAGCAGCTATATTAAAAGTGGCAATGAATATGCTGATAACTGCAAACTCTTAGTCCTCTCCTCTCATAACACAGTTTTCTCTCTTCTACCCTCTGCCCCTCTGGCTTTTCTGACCTGGAACTGGCATACAACCACGAAATTTATTTGAAGGGTCCAATGTGATGTGTTGGTAAACCTACTCATTTTGGAAGTGACTGCCACAATGAAGTCAAAATATCACGTGTGACAAGAATATGTCACTGTCAAATATATAGCAGTATGAACTGTGGCCACCATGCTGTTCAATTGACCTGCAGAAATCACCTGTTCTATGCAACTTACCAACATGAACCAAGTCCCTCCACTATCCAAACCTGGTGGACTCATGTGCTAGTTCCCTTTTTGTATTTCATAGTGTACCTCAGGTTCTACCATTTTATCCTAACTTGCCAGATTGCACGTTTAAGGCTGAATAGCATCCCAGTGTGTATATAATATTTTCTTCATTTTTATTCATTTGCGAATGGACACAGATTGATTCTGTACCTTAGCTAGTCTTAATAATGCTGTAGTGAACGTAGGAATGAAAATATCTCTATGACATATTAATGTTATTTTCTTTGGAAGTACACCTTGAAGTAATACTGCTGAATTAAATGGTGGATTTTTCTGTTGTATTGTCATGGTCGGTGTGTTAGTGATGAATATAGGTGATATACGTGCTAGTCATTAATTTTACCAATGAGCTATACCCACAACTGTAAGTAGATCTATGTTTTTTTTGAGAAATCTCCAGATTATTTTGCATATTCTCTGTATCAGTTCACATTCTTCATACTCTCGTCAACAGTTGATAAGCATGTGTTAATTTTCTCACTCTGTGAGCAGCCCCACCTGATGCAACCTAAGAGTGAAGAGGTTTGTTTTGGCTCACAGTCCACCATGGCAGAGAAGGCAGCTCCATCTGTAGTAGCCAGGGGCATGAGGTGAGAGTTTCTCCCAATAGAAAGTGAACAAGGCTGGATGGCTCAGCTGGTCTTCAGTACTGTCAGAAACCCAGAGAAGTAGGCTCTAGCTCCAGTAAAGTCAGAGTAAGGACAGGCAAGGAAAGACAAATATTTCTTTCTTCCTTGTCCTTTATCTAGGCTGCCTGGATTTAGGGTGAGTCTTCCCTGGAATGATCTGGAATTTAGATGAGTCTTCCTACTTTAAATGATCCTTCATGGGTGTGCCCAGAGTAAACTAAGAAAGAGAGCACTCTGCTGGAACCAGAGACAGAAATCAAGCAGCCTTCCCATGAGTCTTCCATATTCCACCCTCTTAAACCAGTGATATCAGCTTGGGAAACAAGTGGGCAAGCACGGGAGCCTGTGGGAGACGGTTCAGATTCATATAATAGCAAGCAGTAACACTATCTTTGATCTTTTTGGTGACACCCATTCTATTAGATGTGAGGTGACATCTCACAGTCATTTCTATTAATATTTTCCTCATGATTAATAATGTTGAGTATCTTTCATATACCTATTGGCCATACATTTTATTTAGAGAAATATCTATCTAAGCCCTTTGTCCATTTTTAGTTGGCTTTACTTGTTTTTGTCTATTGATCGACTTGGTAAATCAACGTACTTCTTACATAAATACCTAAGAAATGTTTGGCTTGCAAATAGTTTCTATTTCCTAGTTGTCTCTTCATGTTGTCGGGTGACCTTTTGCTCTGTAGAAGTGCCATGGAACAATCCTTTTCTACACTATGAATATGTATTACTTTCATTGGTTAATAAAAAGCTGACAAGCTGGTAGCTGGGAAGAAAGTTGGCAGAAAAGACAAGCTGAGAATGATGGGAGGAAGAGGGTGGAGTCAGGAGATGCCAGCCAGTCAGTCACCCAGGAAGCAAGACATGCTAGAGGACAGGTAAAGCCACTAATCATGTGGCAATACATTGATTAATAGAAATGGGTTAATTTAAATTGTAAGAGCCAGTTAGTAATAAGTCTGAGTTATCAGCCAAGCATTTATAATTAATATAAGCTTCTGTGTGGTAACTGGGGAAGCAGCTACTGGGTATTTGGGAACAGTGGTCAGGACAGAAAATGTCTGCTTACTTAGAAGTTTGTCATTTTGCCTTTGTTCCTACACTTTTGAGGTTATATCCAGAAAATATTGCCCAGATTCATGTTTATAGTATTTCTCCCTACATTTCCTTTGAGGAATTTCTAACTTCTAGTTTCATATATGCTACTTAATCATTGTCCTGATTTTTATATGTGACATGAGATAAACACCTCACTTCATTCTTCACATGCAAATATTATTTTCCATCTCCTACTGTGACAGTTATTCTTCGTTGTCAACTTGACTAAATCTGGAAGTAACTCAAAATTCAAGTCACTGGACACACCTAAGAGGAATTTTTAGTTAATTGGATCATTTGAGGTAGGAAGACCTACCAAAATTCCAGATCACTTGAGGGAAGATCCACCCTAAATCTGGGCCACACCTTCTCATGGCAGCCTAAACACAGGACAAGGGAAGAAAAAAAATTTTTTCTCTTTGCCCACCTGTCCTCACTCTCGCTTCACTCGGGTTAGAGTCTACTTCTTCAGGATTCAGTTGTATACTGAAGCCCAGCTGAGACATCCAGCCTCGTCCACTTTCCATGGGAAGAGAGTCCTTGCTGAACTAGCTGGACCACAGCCTGTAAACCACTTTAATAAACTACTCTTATAAAGAGAGAGCCGCTCCCTCAGTTCTGTTCATCTAGATAACCTTGACCAACCCACCCAATGAGTATTGTTGACATTTCTGTTTACTATTAATTATCTGTTGTAAATTTATTATGAACTCTCTATTCTGTCCATTTGATCTATGTGTCTGGTTTCATGCTAGTGCTATGCCCATGTCACGGGACCCCCAAACAAAACCACCACAAAGCCAGTATCCAAGGGAAACAAACGCCCCCAGGATTCAGGGTAAGGGGTTATTAAAGGGGAAAATTGCAAGCGAGTGGCACAAGCCTTGATGATTCAAAATTGGGTAAAAGTATACAACTTTTGAATTTGTTAGTTGGGGTATAAGGGAATTTCAAAACAGTGACTGTTAGCAGACAAGAATTTTAAAACAGAGGTTAATCAGATACCTAAAAGGGCGTTCAAAGCAAGCAGATGTTGTTTGGACACCCTGGTTGGTCACTTTGACCAGGGCAGACACAGTTTCTTGGGAATATTTATGGCTTTGTTGGACTGCATTCACCCCCCTTAGTTAGCCTTCTTTTGTCTCATTTTATTTCCTTTCTAAGTCATGACCTCTTCTTTATTTTACTTACATACATACATACATACACACACGCACGCACACACACACAACTCCTACTGAGTCTCTTAAGTGTTGGTAAAATGTGTATATGTTTAAGGCTGACAACTTAGGGCTGAATAGAATAGTTGAGAATGCTGGTCATGAGGGTAAATGACCCTTTCATGGGGTCACTAAAGACTACCCTCATATTAGATATGCAAGATTACATTACACTCATAAAAGTAGCAAGAAAAAGAACAGCTATGGAATTGGAATGATAATAATTTTATGGCCACAGGTCACCACAGTATGAGGAACTATATTAAAGAACTGCAGTATTAGGAAGGTCGAGAACATATGGAATAACCTATCCCATAAGTCACCTTAGAGAAAACTGATTCTTAATTTCTCAGCAGCTGTTGGTTGCCTATAGCTCCTTATCTAGGTTTGGCTTGATAAAGTTCCCTCATCCTTGTTGCCATATTGTGGTGGTTTGAAAGAAAATGGCCCCCAAAGGGAGTGGCACTATTAGAAAGTACTGCTTTGTTGGACTAGGTTTGGTCTTGTTGGAGGAAGTTTGTCACTGTAAAGGTGGACTTTGAGGTCTCACATGCGCTCAGACCCACTCAGTGAAACAGATCACTTCCTATTGCCTGTGAGTCAAGATGTAAAATCCCTCAGCTCCTTCTCTCGCACATGTGTGCCTGAATACTGCCTCGCTTCCTAGCATGATGATAATGGACTAAACCTCTGAATTGTAAATATTTTCTTTTATAAAAGTTACTGTGGTCATGGTGTTTCTTCACAGTAATAGAAACCCTAACTAAGGCAGACGTTGTTACCAGGAACTGGGGTATTTCTCTGATAGGCTGAGTAATGTTTTCGTTTGGAAGAATTTGTACTTTGGTACTTTGGTTTAGAAAGCAGTAGAATTCTTTAGTCATTGTATGATAGGTTATACTAGTAGGAACATAGAAGACAGTGGTGCTTTGTGATTTGAACTGTGGGGCTCAAGAGATTTCAGAGAATTGCCTAGAGATTATTCTTCTGATATTTTGGTGACAAATGTGATTTTTGACCTTGTCCAAAGAGTCTGCCTGAGACTGAAGTGAACAGTTTTGGATTAATCCTGTTGTCAAGGAAATGTCAAAATAGTTTAGTAGAGACCCTGTCATGTAACTCTAATAAGATTTGTAATAGAAAGGAGCAAATTGAGCAAGAAAAAAAATATAAGATATAGAACAATTTGAGGAGAAAAGCTGTACCAGGAATGAAGTGGACTGGAGCTAAGTCTTATGTTCAAGGACACAAACAGATTAAGAAATAGAATAAAGGCAGTGATGACCTTAGGCCAAGATCCTACCTAGCTAAATTTCCAACTTGAAAAAGGAAGTAAGGAAAAGTTTAGAGCCAGGTGTAGTGGTGTCTGCCTTTAATCCCAGCAGGGGTTGGCAGATCTCTGAGCTTGAGGTCAGCCAGGTCTACAGAGCAAGTTTCAGAGCAGCGAAGTTTAGCCAGTGAAGTAAATCATCGGAAACAAAAACCTGGTGAAGGTGTAATTGAAAGATCTCTGAGTTCAAGGCCAACCTGGTCTACAGAGTGAGTTTCAGACAGCCAAGCTTAGGCAGTGAAGGAAACTATTGAAAACAAAAAGACGGTAAAGATGTAACTGAACTAGGGGGCCATGTTCTAGCCCCAGTAAACAACATAACTTGGCAGCTTCGGTCACATGGTTTTGGCATCAAGGATAGAAAAAAGGCATTATGGAATCTTTCTCCATGACTAAGAAAAGCCCCTGAGGCCAGACATGTGTCAGGGGTGTCCCTGAATGGAGGCCTAGAAAGGCCATTTTGCTAAGCTGTGAAGGTGAAGCCTGGGTTGCCTTGGAGACTCCAAGACAGTTGGAGATGCCAGAGCTGTGTGTTACCTGCTGAGGAGAGCTGCTAACAGGGAGTAGAATCAGCCCAAGAGAAAGAAGTGTACTGCAGTCAACAAAACTAAAAGGAATTGGAGATCTAAAGAATGTTTGGACGTCAAACATGGAGATGCAGAATTTGGAGTTTGCCCTGCTGGATTTTGATCTTGCTTTGACCTAGTATTTCCTCACTAGGCCCCTTTTCCTATGTTTTAGAATGGTAATGTATATCCTATGCCATTATATGTTGGAAGCATGTGATATGTTTTTAGATTTTGATTTTCAAGAAGATTACAGTGAAGAGATTGAATGAATCTCAGAAGAGACTTTGAACTTTAGACTTTTAAATATGTTTGAGACTGTTATAGACCATGGGGATTTTTGAAGTTGGACTAAATGCATTTCTGCATTATGATAATATAATAGAATAATATAAAGAATAATAGAATAGAATAATATAAAGGCTATAAGCCTTTGTGGGCCAGGGAGTGGAATGTGGTGGTTTAAAAGAAAATGGCTCAAGCAGTTCTCAGCAAGACAGGCCACTTCCTATTGCTTGTGAGTCAAGATGTAAGAACTCGCAGCTCCTTCTCTGGCACCATCTGTCTGTGTGCTGCCTTGCTTCCCACCATGACAATAATGGATAAGCCTCTGGAGTGTAAGAGAGCCGCCACAATTAAATATTTTCCTTTATAAGAGTTGCTGTGGTCATGGTGTCTCTTCACAGCAGTAGAAACACGAAGACACATATCAACTGATAATGTCATTATGCAAGTCTTATTTAGGCAATCATATTTTTGAGACTTCATGGGTACAGCTTCCCTGTCATGCCTAGAAGATACTACCTAGCCACAAGCATTTGGTCCTCTGACTCTTACCATCTTCCTACCATATCTTCCATGATTTCTCTGTAGCCTTAGGTATAGGGACCACATTGTGGATGTACTAGTTAGGGCTAGGTGCCCCATACGTCACTTAGTCTCTGCCCTCTGAACAGTTGCAGATCTCTTTAATGGCCTCTAGCTGTTTCTAAAAGAAGCCTCTTAAAAAAAAAAAAAGAAGAAGCCTCTGCCTGTGCTTGCTTCCATTTTTATCAGTGTTTTACAATATGCAATATATAGATGGTTCTCCCCTTTAATCCCAGCACTCGGGAGGCAGAGGCAGGCAGATCTCTGTGAGTTCGAGACCAGCCTGGTCTACAGAGCTAGTGCCAGGACAGGCTCCAAAGCCACAGAGAAACCC
>NW_026067954.1:7617985-7649388 GCF_014885135.2 Alexandromys fortis | reverse complement strand
GTTCCATCTCATTGGCCAAATTTATTTACAGATTATTTTTAATTCCATTCTTTGTAGGCTTTTTTCTCATTTTTTGAGTATTTCATTATTACAACATAGAAATGATTTTTCTAGTGGCTTTATATGATGATTTTATAGCTGAATTTTTTACTAGTTTTGACAGTTTTTTGGTATAGAACAGTGGTTCTCAATCTTCCTAATGCTGCGACCCTTTAATACAATTTCTCATGTTGTGGTGACCCCCACCCATAAACTTGTTTAGATCATTACTTCATAGTGTAAATTTGCTACTTTCATGAGTCATAATGTAAAATTTGATATGCAGGATGGTCCGAGGCAACTCCTGTTAAAGGGTCATTTGACCCCAAAGGGACTGTAACCCACAGGCTGAGAGCCACTGGTTTAGAACAGTCATAATGTAGTTCCTTAATTCACGTGTTGAAAATTAACCATCAATGGGATGGTAAGTAGCAAGAGGTGGCACTTGCTGATCTGATTAACTTATTAAGGTACAGTTCTTCATGTACTGGTCTAACATTCTTTGAAGTGTTTTTTTGTGTTTGTGGAATTGGAGACCATTGTGTTATGTAAAACGTACCACACACAGATGAGAAATACTATGTGTTCTCACTCATTTGTGAAGGAAAAAGAAATTGATGTCATAGAAGTGGACAGACAAACAGTGGTGACCAGAGCCTGGGGAGAATAGGGAAAAGCAAGACTGAGTTATAGAGTTCAAGCAGATACATGAGTACATGTTCTAAAACAAGAGGGTAACTGCAGTTCACAGCAAGTGTAGTTGACAATAGTTTATAGTCTGTAGCAGTTTATTCCACATTTGGCAGTGACCCAAAGAACTCAAAGGTTTTCAATACATAAAAATGGCAAGGGAAAAGAAGGAAGTGTTAATTACCTTGCTGTTTATTTCAGATGTATAAAATTATCATATTGAACCATACACATGGGAATATATGTCAAGACAAAACATTTTAACAAGCAAAGGCTACACATACATGAACGGAAGAGACAAAAGGAACTGCCCTGGTACATTCCTCTTCCTGCTTTCTACCCGATGAATCTATAGCAATGAGGTTCTGTGTTGGTTACAGAAAGCAAACTGTCCAATACACATTTGTTAATCAACTCTCTAGTTTCCAGAGCTAAGAGAAACACATGCCATCACTCAGAAACTACCCAGGAGAAGATTCTTGGTTATAGCAGCCAAAATGGACAGACACAGCAGAATCTCTAGAATTTTCCATAAGAATCTGTCAATAGTCAATTTTATTATTTTTATTTTTGTGGTTTTTTTTATTTATGTGATTATTTACTTTCCCAAATCATCTCTAACTAGGACTTCCATCAATACCTTGAATAGAGGAGGAAAGTATAGGCACCCTTGCTTTGTTTGTGACCTTAGAGAAAAAATTCCTCAACACTTTTGTTTGGTATAGTGTTAATGATGGGCTTGTCTGCTATACTTTTATTATGCTGGGGTACTTTCTTCCTATTCTTAATTCACTAAGAATTTTTCTTTGTTTTTGCTTTCAGGTTTTTTTTTTTTTTTTTTTGAGACAGGGTTTCTCTGTGTAGCACTGGCTGTCCTAGAACTTGCACTGTAGACCAGGCTGGCCTCGAACTCACAGAGATCTGCTTGCCTCTGCTTCCCCAGTTATGGGATTAAAGGCATGCACCGTCACTGCCCAGCTCATTAAGAATTTTTAACCATGAAAGAGTGATGAATTTTTATCAAAAACAATTTTCCATCTACTGATATGGTCTAATGAATTGTAATATGATATATAGGATTGTGTACTGTGGTATATAACATTTATTGAATAGCAGATCAATTACTCTGGAATCCCAGAGAGAAAACTCTTTTGATTGTGGCATATAAGGATTTTAATAGCCTTTAAAATTTGGTTTACATTATTTTTGCTGGGGAATTTTTTGTTGTTGTTGTTTTTTATTTTTGTGTGGTTTTTTTGTTTTTTGTTTTTCTCTGTCACTTTGGTGCCTGTCCTGGAACTAGCTCTGAAGACCAGGCTGGCCTCGAATTCATAGAGTTCCACCTGCCTCGGCCTCCCAAGTGCTGGGATTAAAGGCAGGTGCCACTACTGCCAGGCTTGTTGGGGAATTTTGTATTAAAGTTCATCAAGGGTACTGATCTATTACAAAGAGTCTAAACTTTCAGTTTCTTTGGGCCTCACTGGAGGAAGACCAATTATTTTAGGCCGCACTCTTGTGTAGCACTCTCCTCCCAGATTGAAACCTTTAAAGTTGAAACATTCTATCTTCAAGTTACATTCCTTAAGTCAGAAGTTAAGCAATTCAAAGCTTCAGAAGTTGCTGAACTGACTAGATTTACTAGGTTCCTCCCTCCGAAGAGTAAGCAATAAAGACAGCTGAGAGTCACACGTAGAGAAGATAAGATGAAAAGAAGACTCTAGGATGAAACTAACTGCCTGGAAGTCACAGAATCCAGCAGTACTGCTTGGAAGAGGTTTTGATCAACCGAGTTAGAAAAGACACCCTAATTACTCTGTGTGTTTCATTTTATTCACTCATAAAGTAGGAGCAACAAGGAAGCTATGATGTGATGCATGATTGGTAAAAACCCAGAGAGAGAAATTGGGGTTCAACATGAAGATCTGAAAAGCAAAGCAGTCAGCTACTAGGCTCTTACCTCAACCTTAGTCCAAAAATGATGTTCCTGCCTCTAGGAATCTCAGAATAAAACTGTGTCTGAGAGCTGTCTCCTCCCATTTTATAATTTTCTGTAGGACTGGGATTAAAGGTGTGCACCACTGAGATTAAAGTCAACTAGTGTGACTTCTGGGATTAAAGGTGTGTGTTACCACTGCCTGGTCTGCAAGGCTGACCAATGGGGCTGTTTTATTCTCTGATTTTTCAGGCAAGCTTTATTTATTAAAAGACAAATGAAATGCTACTACACTTTCTCTTTTGTGTAAAATAATGAAGACGGCTATACCTAATATGAGAAAAACTATATACAATAAGTACAATAAACATGCAATAATGACGCTTACAGGGTATGGGTGAACTGAGAGATATTTATACAAACACAGGGAAAATCTAATAAAGAGACATAAGAAAATTTCCTGTAAGTCAATGTCAGGTTGCAGGATTATGTGTCCATTAGAAAACTGGCAGTAAAATATTTATTACAAGGGCTAAAAGTAGAGTTACCAACACATCAAACTATCATTTCCCCAGAAATTAAAACATTCTGTCTTCAATTTATATTTCAATTATATCAACTTGAAAATCAAGGCTACATAGATTTTGCTGTTCACAGAACGAGGTATAGCCAACATGCTGAAATGTATCAAAAATTCTGCCCTAACTCATAGTCAAGTTCTGGCACAAATTGTTTTGAAAACATAAGCGTTCTGATAACATGCCATGAATCATAAAATCTTTTCCACACTTGGCCTTGACTTCCTTTCAAAATGTAAAGGATTCCACCGTCCTCTGCATCAACACTTTTCAGAGGTCTTGGAAGTGGTGCTGAGTCAGTCCCTTGGTCCTCATGACCTTCATAGTCTTTTTAAAAAAAATATTTAAAGGGTTCTATATTTATTTATATTGTGTGTATATGGGAGGGAGTAGGTGTGCCACTGCCCATGTGTGGAAATCATAGAACAATTTGTTTGGGAGTCAGTTCTAAGGATTGAATTCAGGTCATCGGGTTTGGTGGCAGGTCCCTCTATCTGCTGAGCCATCTCACAGACCCAAACTTCAATATCTTATCTATTTGATGCCATTATCCCTTTTTAATGCTTTTTGCCTCCAAATTTCCTTGATACACTGTATAGTGCTGCCTCCTTCCATGAGAGGTTTGGGTGACCCTTCTATTATCTGTCAATTTTATAAGTCTATTTTTCCTACTATAGATAGGACACCATCAGCAATTACATTATATATACATATATATGTATGTATGTATATATATAAAACAAAGAATATATATATATATATATATCAAAGAATGTTGTTTTAACACACACAAAATTAATGGACCCAAGAGATAAACAGAGAGCCTTCCATCAAGAGCAAAACACACACCATCCTCCAGCATCCACTGGTCATTCTCCAGGGAAGCTCAGGGCGCAACACAAAGCACGTGTGAATAATGCAAGAAGATTGAGGTCATGTAAGCTATCTTTTCCAACTGCAGTGATATAAAACTAAAAAAAAAAAAAGAAAATTGGAAATTTTACAAATGTATAAAAATTTAATACCATCCCCAAAATATCACTGCATCAGAGAAGAAATTTTTTAAAAAAGAATTAAAAAATCTTGCAACAAATAAAAATAGAAACATGAAAATTTATGGAATGTAATGAAAGCAATTTTGAGGGATGTTGATGCCCATAAATGCCTACCTTAGAGAAAAAAGGAATGTCAAATAAACAACCTAACTTCATACTTCAAGGGGCAAAAGACAGAATAGCAAACTATATCCAAAAATTAGCAGAAACAAGTAAATAATAAACCCTAAAATATAAATGAATGAAATAAAGAGCATATATACAACAGAAAAGATGGGTGAAACTAATAGTTTTCTGAAAGATAAAACAAAATAAACAGTCTTTATCTAGACTAACTAAAGAACAGTCAAATATAAAAGAGGAAATATTACAACTGAGATCACAGAGTTGTAAAGATTGCATCTCTGAAGACAGAGTCAGGAAATAACATCTAAATTGGCCAGAGCAAAGAGGTGGGATCAATAATCGAATTTCTACCATTAGTGAAAAGACAGATCTCTGATAGCACCACCTGAGAACTCTACAAAACATTTAAGAGTTAACAATTTTTCCTCACACTCTTCCAACAACATCAAAAAGGGCGGAGTATTTTCAGAATCATTTTACGATGCTAGCTTTTATATTGATACTAAAACCAGTTACAAATGCTGCGACATAAAGAATCAACCTAAGGTCCAACGGCCATGCACATGTGGTCCAAAATAACCTATGATTACAAATGCTACATCTGGGATTTTTTTATGGACCCTGGGGATTGAATTCAGGTCATCTTGCTTGCTATGACAACACTCAACCGATTAAGACTGAGCTGTCTCCCCAACGCCTTCCGTCACTGTTTTTACATTTTGTTGTTTTGTTTTTTTTAACCCCTCTATCAATTCTTATAATATCTCATAAGAAAACAAAACTGCTCCAAAAGAAAAGTTACAAGGAAGAAAGACTGTTCAACATGTAGATAGACGCTACATTCTTGTCAAGTCACGAGGTGTAGCGCTTTGATTGACCTATAGAAAGTTTGTGTAAGCTTTCAAAGACCAGTTTGAGAAGACATATCTGTAAAAAGTACGCTGCCGGATTTGGAGTGTATCAGGACAGACTAGCAAAACTGGAAAAACATCTGTTTTCTCCAACCTCAAAACTTGTTTAAACTCAGAGGGATTCTACTGCAAGAGCTGGTTATGTAGGAGTTTATATGGACAGTTCAGGAGATACAATATGCTTGAAATATGCAAAGATGTCTATCTTATTAATTATTTCTTTTTTTGAGAATTACAATTACATCATTTCCCTTTTCCCTTTCCTCCTTCCAGACTTTCCCATGTGGAAAAGATAGTTTACATGACCTCAATCTTCTTGAATTATTCACACATGAATTGTGATACTCCCTGAGCTTCCCTGGAGAATGACCGTGGATGCTGGAGGATGGTGTGTACTTTGCTCTTGGC
Organism: Alexandromys fortis; assembly: GCF_014885135.2. Classification (NCBI taxonomy): domain Eukaryota; kingdom Metazoa; phylum Chordata; class Mammalia; order Rodentia; family Cricetidae; genus Alexandromys; species Alexandromys fortis. The sequence continues at coordinate 7,643,648 of NW_026067954.1, read as the reverse complement.
AGAAGGGTCTCTGTTTATCTTTTGGGTTTTATTTTGTGATGGTGTTGCAGTCTGCTGGTTTTCCATCCTGAAGGTACATCTGTTCTTGAAATTTGATGGTTTGGCCAGTGGTGTCAGGGAGGTGTGGCCCAACACTCCCACCAGTAGCTTGAGGAATTTCCCCCCTTAGGGTCCTCCACACAGGTAAAGCCAGATCCTTCCAATGCCTCAGAAAAGAATTTGAGAGCATGTTGGAAGGTAGGCATAATTAGCAAGTTTAAGTAGAGATAGGGAATAGCTTACACAAAGGTTAAGCAGCACTTAAAAAAAATAAATAGAACTTAATATGTAAAAATTTTCATTTAGTTTACTTATTTTTCTTCAGTAGAATTTTCTTTTGTAAATTAAATTATAAGTCTGCTTAATAAGGAGTATTTGAGGGGCTGTCTTAGAAGGGTTACTATTGCTGTGATAAAACACCATGACCAAAAGCAAGTTGGGGAGGAAAGGGCTCACTTACCTTTCACTTCCACATCATCGTCCATCGCTGAAGGAAGTCAGGACAGGAACTCAAGCAGGGCAGGAACTTTAAATGCAGGAGCTGAAGGCGAGATCACGGAGGGGTGCTGCTTACTGTTTTGTTCTTCAGGACTTGCTCAATCTCCCTTTTTATAGAGCCCAAGACCACCAGCACTGAAATGGCGCCACCCAAAATGGGTTGGGCCTTCCCCCATCAATCACTAATGAAGAAAATGCCTTTCCGGCATTTACCTCTGAGTAGTACTCCGTTGTGTAAATGTACCACATTTTCTTCATCCATTCTTCGGTTGAGAGGCATCCGGGTTATTTCCAGGATCTGGCTACTACAAATAATGCTGCTATGAACATAGTTGAACAAATGTCCTTGTAGTATATTTGAGCATCCTTTGTGTATATGACCAAGAGTGGTATTATTGGGTCCTGAGGTAGGTTGATCCCCAACTTTCTGAGAAACCAGAGTGGTTGTACAAGTTTGCATTCCCACCAGCAATAGAGGAGTGTTCCCCTTATTTTGCATCCTCTCCAGCATAAGCTATCTTTGGTGTTTTTGATCTTCACCATTCTGACAGGTGTAAGATGGAGTTTCAGAGTCTTTTTTTTTTTTCCATTTCTCTGATGGCTAAGGATGTTAAAAATTTCCTTATGTGTCCTTTGACCATTTGAGATTCCTCTGTTGAGAATTCTCTGTTTAGTTCTGTACCCCATTTTTAATTGGATTATTTGGAATTTTGATGTCTAATCTCTTTAGTTCTTTATATATTTTGGAGATTAGTCCTCTGTCTGATGTGGGCTTGGTGTGTTGGGGCCACGGGGGTCATGCAAAGATGGGAACAAACACCAAAGTCTAATAAACCAGAAGCAAACTTTATTTCAGGAAAAATTAAAAATTAAAAAAAAAATCTCCATGGGGCACATAAAGCTTATCAGCTAGCTGAGACCACAGCCAGAGATGGACTCATAAAGTTGTGGCAAAGGCCAGCTTTTGAACTCCTCCTCTTATAGAAAGCTTTAGGCAATAACAAAAGAATTTTTACAATCTCAAGGTAAAACGCAGGTACAAATTGCCCTTCTTTGCAATTTATATTTTTCAGTTAAATTAGTGGCTGTATTTAGTCCATTGTTTTCCTTGTCATTCCTTGATAGTGTTTACCCAGGCTCTGCACCTCCCCTGACACTGCCAGTTTCGCATAGCAGGGAAGGGTATGGGACAATGTAAAACCAAAAAGTCAAAAGTCATCTACATCCCATCATTCAGAAGTTAACTCAGCTCACATCAATTTCTGGTCATGAGTGGCCAGGTGGCTTATCTAAAAGCTGATCCTCAGTTTGCAGAGCGACCCTAAGTTTGCAGAGGACCACTTCTATAAAGCTGACTAACCCACGGTTAATAGTTAATCCTTAAGCTGCTGAGAAAGCTGCTGACAGTCTGCTCTCATTCTACTAGGCTTACAATTTTATATTTCTTTATTTCTACATTCTTATTTCTGGAGTCTACATTTTTATAATCTTATTCTTGGATTCTTCAGGTGAAGATCTTTTCCCAATCAGTAGGCGGCCTTTTTGTCTTATTGACTGTGACCATTGCTTTACAGAAGTTTTCTCAGTTTCAGGAGGTCCCATTTATTTATTTATTGTTGCTCTCAGTGTCTGTGCTACTGGTGTTATATTTAGGAAGTGGTCTCCTGTACCCATGCGTTGAAGGCTACTTTCCACTTTCTCTTCTGTCAGGTTCAGTGAGGTCAGATTCATATCGAGGTCTTTAATCCATTTGGCCTTGAGTTTTGTGCACGGGGATAAAAATGGCATGTGCATTCTTCTACATGTTGACATTCAGTTATGTCAGCACTGTTGGTTGAAGATGCTTCCTTTTTTCCATTGTATAATTTTAGCTTCTTTGTCAAAAATCAGGTGTTCATAGGTGTGTGGATTAATACCCAGGTCTTTGATTTGATTCCGTTGGTGAACCTGTCTGTTTTTAGGCCAATACCAAGCTGTTTTCATTACTGTAGCTTTATAATAGAACTTGATGTCTCTCAGCCTGCTCTCTTGGTCTACTCTGTGCAATCACAGCCTGTGCTTCAGAGTTCCTCTCTTGGTTCTCTGTGTTTTTGCAGCCTGCAGGAAGCTTGCTTGCTGCCTGGCTAGAGAAGATGAGGCAGGTGGGGATGGGGCCTAGGGTTTTGTCCAAAGTGGAGGGTCTAGAGAGTGGGATGTCCCGCTGGGTGGGCAGTCACTCTTCTCTTGGTCCTCTTTGTGAATTTGCAGCATGTGTTTCAGAGTTCCTCTGAGTTGTGGGCTATAGAGGCACTTAGGGACAGAATGGGACTTGTCGCTTACAAGGTCTGATGGATGGGATGGGGGTATTGGAGCAGCCTACCTGCAGGAAACTTGCCTGCTGACTGGCTCATGAATGAGATTTCTATTTAAAAAGCTTCATTCCTTTTTCTTCATCATTTATATATCTTCTGTAGTATATTTTTAATTTTTTAAAAATTATAGTTAATTTCTCCCTTCTCTTTCCCAGTTTAAACCTACCATATACCAATTCTTCCGTTTCAAATTCATCACCACCTTTTTATTAATTGCTATTACATATATAAACACATTCCTAAAAACATAAATACTACCTGCTCAGTCTGTGTAATGCTACTTGTATGTTTTCAAGGCTGACCTTTAGTATTGGACAGCCACTTGATGTGTTCTTCTCAGGGGAAGACAACCCACCTGTTTGCATCATTCTTTAGTTGCTTAGATCTCTGTGTGGGGCTGAATGCTCGTGAGCTTTTCCCCATCCATATTAGCACAGCCGTTAGAGCGTCATCTTGTTTAGGTCGTGTTTAGGCTGGCAGTCAGTCAAGTTGAGAGGACATTATAGTTGTAGCTTCTGACACTTCTAAGAGACACAATCTCACAGCAAACTCTCTGTTCCTCTGTCTCTTAAAAATCTTTTTGTCCTGTCTTCTACTATATTCCCTGAGTCTTAGGTGCTGGAATTGTGTTGTAGATCTAGCCACTGTGGTTGGGCTCCAAAACTCGTCATTTTGGTTGGTTGTGTTTTTTTGTAATGGTCTCTGTCTGTTGATAAGATATCTCCTTGACAGGAGGTGAGAACTATACTGTAGGTAGAAGCACAAAAGTTTAGGATGTAGTTAGGGATTTTGCTGGTTTAGTAAAGTGGGATTGTAGGCTTAATTCTGAGATCCATTACTTCTTTAGTGCTGGGTGGTTAGCTAGGTTACTAGTATTAAACATGACTTTCCTCTTTTGATTGGATAGTAAGTTCATTAGAGAGCTATTGGCGAGTGCCAAGGTTTTCATGCCACTACTGCATTCTTAGGGTTATGGTGCCATGCTGGTCATGGTTATGGTTGATAGGCATCATAGCTGGGTAGAGATATTGGTTGTTTCCCTCATTTGGAAACTTTCATAGTGCCTTACGGCAGGATTTTCCTTTGTGGTTATCATGAGGCTTATATAAAGCATCGTATGGTTATGAATGTCTTCTTTAAGCTGATAAAACAACCTACACACAAAAAACATACTTTCATAGCCAACAGTAACTATTGCTCAACACCACTAACCGTCATGGAAATACAAGCCAAAACCACAATGAATCAATGAAAGGTAGCAGACAGCAGAGAAACCTGCATCCTCTTCTTCATTGAGACATTCACAATAGCTGAATGGTCAGATCAATCCCATAACCCATCAGCAGATGAAAGGATAGCACAATACACACAATAGAATATTGTTCGGCCACAAAGAAGAATAAGTCATGTGTCTTGCTGGAAGATGTGTAGAAATGGAGATCGTATTAACTGAAATAAGACAGACTCAGAAAGGCAACTAATGCACGGCTTTCTTTCATAATGAAATCAGAAAAAGCAAAGCATCCAAGTAAAGCAGAGACTGTTTGGGAAGGGGAAGGGGGTTGGTGAGAGGCAAGAAGAATGGAAAGTCAGGGTAATCAGGAGGGATGAACATATTAAAGTCAGGGTCATAGGGTGGGATGTACATATTAAAGTCAGGGTCATAGGGAGGGATGCACATATTAAAGTCAGGGTCATAGGGAGGGATGAACATATTAAAGTCAGGGTCATAGGGAGGGATGAACATATTAAAGTCAGGGTCATAGGGAGGGATGAACATATTAAAGTCAGGGTCATAGGGAGGGATGAACATATTAAAATGAAATGATGCATGTATGGCAGTGTCACAATGAAATTTATTATTTTGTAAAATGTATAGATATTAACACTTTTGAACAGCAAGACACCTATCAGGTAGGCTGTTAAAGAAACCCCAAAAGGTAGCAACTGTTGATGGAGAGGAAGAGAAAAGGGAGCCCCTGAGCACCCTCTGGGGACATATATTAGTATACACATTTTGGGAAGTAATTGGGAGTTTTAAAAAATTATCAAGCTAGAACTACTATATAATCCAACAATCTAATCACATGCTATATCTGAATGAAATGAAACAGTTTATCAAAGAGACATCTGCACCATGATAAGGAGCTGGTCTAGTCCTACATCAGCAACCGTGGAGAAAAGAAACTCTGGTGTATTAAACAATGGGATGTTATTTAACCTTTAAATGAAGTAAAAGCTGACACTTGCAATAAGAACTATTGGTTGAAAAATTCAAAATTTCAATTAAAAAATGGATAATATGGAATTTATAAATATTTTCTTTCTTTCTTCTTATTTTATTTTTGAAAAGAATTATTGTGTAGACTAGGCTAGTTTTGAACTCAGGATTTTATTTCAACTTCAGAGTAGTTGGGAATACAAGCTCCTCCCACAATGTCTGACACGCAAATCTCTAGTTTTAAGAGACAGTAATTAATAATTTGATCACTCATTTAGCCTTAGAAAAGAAAGCATATCACCTTTTTCTTCTCGTTAGCAGTCTGTGATACACTGTAAGCCTATTTGAAGAAAGAAGTGGATGCTTATTCCTCTGGTCCATCCAAACCTATCTGGTATAGTTGCCGGGTAGACATACTGGAAGATTCCCCAAGCAAGCTGCTATGGCACCAAGGTCACCAGGTAGGTAGGCCTTGTAACTGAATTCACTAGAGTCAGTCTGAAACCTTGGTCAACTGGAGGGACCACACACGTCAGTCCACAGGGGACAGGCAGACACTAGGATTGCCCAGAAGGCCAGAAATCTGGGTCTCCTGAACCAATCTGGGTACCTGGAAGTCCGAGGGCTGATCTGTTGCTATGGTGAGTTCACAGGGTACGCTGTGGCGCTGTGGACCAAAGCAGCTAGCCTGGGAGCAAGGTCTGCAGGGTTCTTCCTGGAACTTTAGGCCCAGTGCTTGCCAAGTTTCAAAAGACTGAGACTGGATTGTAGGTCTAGAGGAGCAGGCTTTGACTCTGGGTCTGCCAGAGTCGTAGCAACTAGCCTGGAGTCTATCACCATGGAGACCAGCAGGGAGGGAGCCTAGGATTCCCTTAGTGGACCCCATGTCCATTAGAGCTGGGGTGGGGGTCGGTGTGGTGTAAGAACAGGCATTCATCCTGGGTCTCTGAGGGCTTTTCTAGAGCTTGGAACCATGGATTCAGTTATTGGCCTGGATTAGGGCTTTAGGAACTGAACTGTCAGCTGGCAGTCCTGAGGTCTGTTTGTTCTTGGGTGTTGGTGTGTTGTTTGACACCAGGTGTGCCAACCTGGCACTAGAGTAGAGGCGACACCTATTGTTGGGCTGACTTGGCTCTGGGACGGCCTGGAGACTGGGGGTGGGCCTGCATCTGTATAAGTGGCAAAGCCCAGGGCTGTGAGAGCTGGCCAAACCCTGGGGTGGGCGTGGAGGTTCAGTGTGTGTAGTGGTTTTGGAGCCTGGTGTTTGGGGATGTGGTGGCAGGCTTATACCTGTGGCTTTTCTTTAACTGAGAGCAACAGGAACCTGTTTGGTGTTGGGGTGAGCATGGGACTTGGATCAACAAGGAAGCCTAGCGCCTGACTTCCCCATCCTGGATGGTGTCAAGTTCACGGGGACAGTCCAGGTGCAGGAGAGAGCAGCAGAGGGGCCGCTTACTTGGTCATTCTCCACAGAGAAGGCGTTTGTGGCTACACTGTCCTCTGTGGGCTGGGGGGTGGGGAGGCACAGGAACTGTGACGGTCGTTTTCTTCCGTCCATGCCCCACCTGTAGTCCCTTACTGTAGCAGCTGTGAGGTCATGTATGTGTAGAGTCAGTTTAGACTGACCCTTCTTTGGGGACGGAAGTCCGGGAAACCCTCATTCGGCTGCCCTGCTGACTCTACTGCCTAGTCTCTCTGGTGGCTGCATTCTGACCACTCTGGGAGGTGAGGGAGATGAATAAGCAGGGCTTCGAAGGTTCGCGATGTGGCACAGAGACAGTCCCTTGACTTAAGATGGTTTGATGTGTGACTTTTGATTTTACTGTGGTATGAAATAAAAATGCTTCCAGTAGAAACCACGTGTCAACATTTGAATATCGACAGCTTCCTGCCTAGCTGTGCGTGGTACAATATTCTCTTCCTACACCCGGCAGGAGCAGCAAGCTGCAGCTTCAGTCAGCCACACAGTCGCAGGCATAAAACCAGCCAGTTCCATGACCTGCCTTGCTAAGCTGGAATGTCACAGATCCAGTGAACTAAGTACCTTTAACATTGAAAGTGTTTTTCTTTTCTTTTCTTTTTCTTTTTCTTTCTTTCTTTCTTTCTTTCTTTCTTTCTTTTTTTTTTTTTTTTTGACTTAGGAGTTGGTTGGAATGTCTGCAGCAAGCCTGAGGCCAGCTTCAGATATATAATGAGTTGTAGGTCAGCCTAGGCTACAGAGTGAAGTCCTGTCTGCACAACAGTAACAACTACTCCACTCCCAAAGCCCATAGAACATCAAAAAGGGGAAGGAATAGAAACTCCCACTTCCTTCTTTCAGAGTGACTTGTCATCTACTTTTACCTTAGTACTTGGTGGCATTAATACTGTGTTTTGTGTACTTACTCTTGAACTTGATTCTATGATTGCCAAACGAACTAATGGAGGCCCTCAATCCAAGGAGCTTCTGTCTTCTTAATTAATTAGCACCTGCCAGCGTCTGACTGGCCAGCCAAGCTCAAAGTGTGTCAGCCAAGGCTGTGCTGTACCTGCCTCTGCATTTTACTCCTTACTGACGGCAGCAGTCAGGATGCCTGCAGTGGGCCTTCTATTCTCATGCTCACGAGATAGCACGTCCAACTTCAGCATAACCCGGGGGCTTTCTGTTAAATCATTTTAGTAATCCCATAGATATCTTCCTGGCCCCCAAGCCATGCTTCCTTCTACAGTGTCTATAAATTAGTGTTCCTGAGATCAGGACAAGCAGAGTCAGTTTTCCTGTTCCAGATAGCTTTGCTTTGCAACCTAGGCTGGTCTCAAACTTGGAGTCCTCCTGCCTCAGCCTCCCACATGCTGACCAGGCATCAGACAGCCTCTCAGTACCCATGCAAGTAATGCACTCTTCACTTCTGAATTTCTGTATGAATTCTTGCTTTGTGATTTAGGCTTTAGGGTACACGTTACTTTATTTTTCATTCTTCCGTGTTTTTTTTTCTTGGTGGTAGGGGAGGCAATGAATTACAAACTCAAGGAGTATGTTGAAATTTGTAATCACCCAAGCTTGAGAATTTCCAGTCAACGTTCCCAATATGTCCTTGAGCTAAAAGCATGCCAGGCAAAAATATTTCAGTTATTTGCCTGCAATGTAGGTGGCTATTATATGGAAATAGCCAGGGTTCACAGGTTGGGAACAAGGCAGGCTGGTTTCCTTGACAAGTTGCCAAAGCTGCTGGGGTGTCTAAGGCCTGTTGGTCGGTCTTCTAGTGTTTAAAGTAGACTTTGGGCTGGTTCATTCGTCACCGAACCATCAGATACTGCCACCCCTGCCCCTTAGTAAACAGCCACAAAGCTAGCCATGGCTCTCTTTTGTCTACACCTATGGACATCTATTTCTTAGGTAACTCATCTGGCTGATGCCTCTTCTGGTTAGTATTAGACTACTTATCGTCACTGCAACCGACTCACAAGGCAGACTAGTTATTCTTCTTCCATAGTAGTTTCCTAAATATCTTTCTGAGTTCCACACTTTGCTCCATGCTTAGCAGCCTCTCCCAGAGAGTCGAGTAAAAAGCAGCTTTTATCACAGCTTATAAAACCCGTGTGCCATCTGGAGCCTTCTCACCTCCTACACTGTACCATACAACTGTTACTAGACACTTGGGCACTTCTTCAATGTACCAGCCTAGCTTGAGCCTCTAGAACATGCATATCTGTTCTCTTTGCCAGGAAGCCTCATTCTGTATCACTTCATGTAGCTGCCAGTTGTTTTATCTTTCAAGTGGCAGTTCAAAGGTCCACACCTTAGAGATGTTGCCTCATGTATTATAGGCAAAGGAACCTGCTGCCCATCCTGCTGATTCATTGGTCTCTTTAGTAGTAAGTACTTGTTACTGTAAGACATTTTATTATATATACATTTACATGGTTACTGTTGGTCTCTGCTTATAGATTGTAAACCCTTAAAAAGTAGGTCTTTAGAGGACACAATTTGCTCTTTCTCACTTGATGTTATGAAGCATCAAGTAGGCTGTCACCAGATGCCAGTGTACCAGCCTGTCTGGCGGATATGGACACATCCTAAGGAGACACTTGTGAACCACTCTTTGGCAAACAGACTATAGGAAGTGCTCAAGAAAGCAAGATTTTCCTAAGAACCTCCTGCTGGAAGAAGAAGGGTCCAAAGCCCTGGAGGCATTCAGAGGAAGAATTTGTCTCCAAGAAAAGGCACTTGTTTCCAGGAAAGAGATTTACAGTTGTCAGATTACATTGCAGCAGAGACTAACCTGAAAAGAGAGACCAGGAGGTGAGACAAGGACAGACTGGGGACCACAACTTGGCCACATTAGTTATGCATAGCTCTTGCTTTCTATGTGAACATCACCCTCCTGCCACAAACTTGTATGTGTGGATTGCTGATCTCTTAGTCCCCCTTTTCAATTCGACTTTGAAAAAAAAATCCCCCTTCCCTGCTTTCCACTACTAATTTGGCTCCTTTAATTTATAAAGGACAGGTGACTGAATATGACTTCTTGGGGCACAGGCAATGACCCACAAGTTCCATAATATTGGCATCAGTCTCTTGGACTTTCCAGCTTCTAGAACCATCCTCGAAGCCAACCTCTATTATAAATTACCCAGTGTGTGGTATTCAGTCAAGGCAAAAGAAAGGGATGGGAGCCAAGACTCAGGAAGTCACCTGGGAGAGGTGACGGAATTCAGGAAAACCAGAAGGTAGCTTACAAAAAAAAAAAAAAAAAAAAGGAGAAATATCTTTGGAGTCTTTGCTCACTCGTGGGAGGGAAAAGACAACTATACAGCACAGTCCAAGCCAGACAAGGAAATATGGAACAAAAGTAGAAAGCAAAATATGCAAAGAGTAGCAGCTAAGGTTTGGCTTAGGGCTAGTGACTGTGCCCGTCAGTCAGCTCAGATGATTACCCTGACACTGCACATAACCGGTAATGCACACCTGATTATGCAGGCAGCTCTTCCTTCTTTGTAGGCTCCACTCTCCACAAACAAGTAAAAACATCCATTAACATAATTCCCCCAATATGAGCAAAATTTATATGCTCAATAGTTTCAGATCAAGAATATATATCAACATGAATATTAAAAAGATAATAATAAAGTTTATTTTCAATTTTTAAGAGTGTTCACGAGTCTTCTTTATTTTTTCCTTTTTATCCTTAAGAACCAGGAAATCTTCAAGTTTCTAAGTAAAGTTTTCCCCTAATAATCAGTTTTTCTATGGATTAATGAAGAAAGTTTCTTTGGAATTAAGCATCCATTTCTGTAACATGAGGATGGAGTAGTAACAACAGCAGATTAATATATCTTTTAGTTTCTTCTATTAATGCTTTTTAAATCCTGCAACCTGGACGGAGAACTGCAAAACAGAAACAAAAGGTTTGACTGCATAAGCAGTGAGTGTCTTTATGAAGGAAACGGCTCTTTAAAAATTGTTTTGCGGTATAATGAGGACCAACTTCTTCTTCCGGGTGCCTCTGGTGGATGGGAGCGTACACTCCTCCATGCAGATGTTCTTCGAAATAAAAAAGTCACTGGAGAGTGAGCTTCCCGCTTCATCTTGATGCTACCTGCTCTACCCACAACCTGCCTCACCTCACAGGACTCGGCGAATAAAATGATCACCAAGCACTTGGCAAGCCTAGAGGCAAATGTGGTAAAGCTTGTCCTTCTGGTGTGTGGCACGAAGTCTTTGTGCATGAAATGGCCTGGTGACTCAACTATTACGACGAAACGTCTGCCTTTTTGTTTCCACAGATTGGAAGTGGTTTTACCAGTTGGCTCGCTCGAGTGAGTAACTCCGCAGAAGACCACTAGATTTAAAGCTTTCCTTCCAATCCTAATGTTAGGGTTCGCCGCAGAAGTCCATGTGTTCGTTACTTAAGAATAAATACCTACCTGCTTATTCAGAGAAGAAGTACAACATATTTGTATTAGAAATCACCGATAATGAAAGGATCATGTAGCAATCAATGGCTTTATAGTCACCACCGAATTGAGGACACAGTGTAATTACTGTGCCCAGCACACGCTGTGTTGACTGTTCCTGATACATAACCCTACCCAAGAGGGAAGTAAAGGGCAGCCCGGGGAAGCATCCATGTAGCAGGCAGAAAGTGCTGTTTGTCCTCACTGATGCAAGAACACTATTGTCACCAGGCTGGTCAGGCTGAATCATGGAACCTAAAGCCCTCCTTCCCATTCTAGGCAAGCTTAGCTATCCCTGTTGGCCATCTTAAGAAGATGGCAAGAAACTACTCCATGTGAACAGAGAATGAAGAAAGGTGTGAGAGACAGTGCTTTTTTCACACAGAAAAGAAATGCTTCCACGTGGAATTAAGATCTTGTTCCTGCCTTCCTGCCTTCCTGTCTTCCCACAGAAGGTTGCAAGCAGTTTTCCTACCTTACCAGTGTAGGTCTAAGTCGTGGGTCTGTGACTCCAGACAACAGCAGGGAGCGAGGGTGATGCCCCTCCTTTTGGCACACAGGAGAACCCCTGTTTTTATTTGCGTTGATCATGTCTAATGTGTAGTAGAAGGAGTGAAGGAGATACCTATCAAAAATGATGGGATTGTGAATCTCTTTAGTCGTCAAGGAGCCTTGTGCTGTAGAATGGCATTTTTGCCCTGCTGTTTATTTGACTGAGGTCTGTTGGCTGACACGCTGCAGCTCCCCACGCCCTGAGCCTCCTGTGTGGTGATATGCATGTCATGTTTGTCTAGTGATTCAATTTTAGAAAAGTAGAACGTGGCCAGCAGGAACTTTTCTTTTACATTAGGATTATGATTGTTTATAGAGGTCGCTGATTTTGCTGGATCACCAGTATCGTATTAGATAGCCTCTTCTGAATCCTTCCAGTAAATTCTAATGACATTGCTCTTTGGATGCGATTACTCATTCCATTGAAACATTCAATGGGTGTGAGCAAGGCTGTCACACAATGATGCTGTTTTATTTATGTGGAGTATCTCCGTGGGTGGGGTCAGGAGCTTGCTACCCATGCAGTGCACAGGGTTACCCAAACATTGTTCGGCTTCTTGAAGTCAAGCAAGACTTCTCAGAGTCCCAGGGGAAATCAAGTCCTCTGATTACCGTCTACTGGTCCTATTCTCTTTCCTTTGGCTCAGAGCAAGTTTCCCAATGTCTGGCAGGCTGAGGAATGGAGATAAATGTGAACTAGCAGAAGCTGGTCAGAGGTAAGATCATTTATTTTACAACTGGAGAGGACAAATTGCTTGGAGAAAAGGAAAGAAGATGTTTGGTTAAATGGTTTTTGAGATTTTGTTTTGTTTTGTTTTTGTTTTTCGAGATAGGGTTCTCTATGTAATAGTCCTGGCTGTCCTGGAACTCACTTTGTAGAACAGGCTGGCTTCAAACTCATAGAGATCCACTTCCTCTGGTTCTCAAGTGCTGGGATTAAAGGTATTCACTACTACTGCCCAGCAAGAATATTTTTATTAAATGTTTAACAGCTAAATATAATTTATCATATGAATTTTATGTATATTTGCTTATGTTCAGGTTTGGTAATAAAGACATTATAATTTGTGGTGTTTTTGTCTACAAATTGGAAGGTACTTTTGAACTTGACTTTTGAATCAACGCAGAAAAGAATGGTTTTGGCAAAGATACTGCTTCTTCATTCTCCCCTCGGGCTTCTATTTTAATAGTACACATGTAGTATTAAAGGAGACTTTACCTTTAGATTTAAATGTATGATACTCCTGTAGAGTATGAAGGAAACACTAGGAAAATTTTCTCCTTGTAAACATTGTCTCAGTTTTAACAGTAAAACTCAAGTTAGGAAATTAAAAAAAAATCAAAACAGGATCTCACTATGTAGTCTGTCTGGCCTCAAACTCATAGAGATCCACCTGTCTTTTACTCTCTAATGTTAAGATTAAAGGACTAGGTCTTCATGTCCAGACAAAAAAAAAAATAATATTTTTAAGGAAATTTCAATAAGAAATTTGACCTGTTGAGTATTTTATTGAAAGAAGTTTTCTTCACCATAAACGAATATCTGAATGCTATTAATTAAATTTAACCTAAGAATAATAATAGGAAGCCATGGAGAGTTAGATTCTAGGGAATGGATGGAAGTGTGCCAAACACAGTTGACGAGCAGGACACCTCTCAAAACTGGGTTCTAAGCTAGTTCTTTGAAACCTTAAACTCTGATATACACAGAGGAGGCCCACAGCCAGTATGTGTCTAGTTAGTGAATAGAGTCCATTAATTCCTGGCTGTAAGTTACAGTAGGAGGCCAGAAAGGAAAACAGAAAGAACGTCCTTGCTTCTAAAGACGCTGAAGGAGACGGGGCATAGAAAAGGAGGCATGAGTGGAAAGCACATTAAATGGCAGAGACAAATACAGTTTATCAGCAGATGTAATAGATACTTATCCTAAGAGCCAAGATGATTTGACTACTTTATACTTGAAGCTTTCGGAGTGGAATTATTCTCTGAAGACCTTTGAGAGTCCGTAACAGTGTCCCCCTCTCTTTTTTTTCCAGAGGGAAGGGACTGGCAGGCAGTACTCCAGCATGCTAATAAGTTTTTCTTCTAAGGCTTACTTCTACTGGAGAAAACATAAGTGCTTACCTCTGTGGTTATGGTACTTTGGGAGTCAGAGCACTGGCTCACTAGGTGACCCAGACTTGTGTTGCAGGAGCTCCTTCTGCTCCTTCAGCCAATAGCCGCTGAGATACCAGCCCATTGGGGCGTGGTCTCTCTCTTTAAAACAGCAGCAACTGTCCTCCAGCCACTCTCTTTCTCCCAGCATCCTGTTCTGTCTACCTCGCCTATCTAAGCTGATGTCCTATCAAAAGCCAAGCAGTTTCTTTATTAACCAATGAAAGTAACACATAGACAGATGACCCTCCTACATCAGACTTGAGTTCTTTCATGTCAGGAGTAGGTAGTAACTACCAAGCAGAGAGCATTTGGGTGTAGCCTGGGGAAAGTGGACACAAGCAGTTATTGAAGAAAAGTTGTTCAAACATAATGGTTTAGAAAGCTGCTGTGTTTTAAAAGAATGAAAATGCCAGGAAACCACTATTTAGAATAAACAAGCAAACATTGAGGGCAAAAGAGACATAAAATATGAGAACTGGTTCACTCTTCTAGGTAGACTCAGTACTTATCAACTGGAATATCTATTATAACATGGTCACAAGGTATGTAAAGCAAAACACGACAGAACTGTAAGTTGAAGTAGACAGTCCTAGCGACATATTAGGGCATCTAATTAATAGGTAATTCATTTTCCCATTATTGAATTGTGTGATGCAGAAACAAACTCAGTAGACATCAATACACTCATCATCAAGATCACATCCATGAGCTGAAGAACATATTTTCTGTGCTGGGGATCAAACCAGGACCTTGTAGGTGGCAAGCCGGTGCTCTACCACTGATCTACAGCCCGATCCTGGTATGTGCTCCTTGACAATACTATTATATACCTTGTTCTTGGATTGTTATAATCTAAAAAAATGTTATTGTCAAGTAGGAAATAGTATTGCTTAAATATGATCATGGGAAAATGTAGCAGCCAATTTGAAAGTTTGCGTTCTCTAAGCTTCTCTATCAATAACACTGTGTTATATGAAGCAAACATTACCAAAATTATATCACTGGTTTTAATCAACATACCACAATAGGCATATCCTAACTTCTTGCTCCAGTAATTTTTGACAAACTATGCACATCAATCATATCCACCTGTGTTTATTTGCTAAATCCAATAAAATCAAACTCTTTGTTGTCGTTGACTTCAAATGTGATGGAAAAAGGATTGGCATGGGTTATATATGTGTGGCATTTTGTTCTCATACCCTTTGTGTAGTTTGCATAAGCTCTTATGTTATACGAAGGCATGACTGCCACTTTACACAATCCCAACAGTGGATGGTGAAAATCCTTGCTACTGTTTTCTCACTGCAGACTAAAAACTCACGAGACAGGTCCCCTAGGGAGGGTTTTTTCTTTTTTAAATTTGGAGAAGAATTAATTGTAACAAAAGGAGAGACATGCAATTTAGTAACACTTGGGGCAGAAGTGGGTTTTCGTTTATAAAGGATTTATTTCAAGTCTTTGGAGTATGCTAACTTGTTAGGCAGGGAAGAAGTTTATATGGGAAAATGAAAATTACATGGTGTAGTTGGCCTAATTGTGAAACTGAAATTCACGGAGTGACTCCTCCAAATGTCCCACTAATGGCTCAGCACTTTTAAACTTGAACAACACACGACTCGCGCTATGCAAGGAACAATCCCCATTTTACAAATGTAGGAAGCGAGAAACTGAAGTCAAGCATCCCACACCAAGTCAAGTTATGACAGCGCCCTGTGCACAAACACAGTGCCGTTTTGTTTTGTGTTTCAGAAACACTGGGATCTCAATCTTATTCCTAAGTTTGTGGCTGTGGAATGTGTCTTGCTCTGCGGATGGCAACGTCACTTTGGACAGGAAAGTTTAATATCAAACCTATTTATTTTCCAAGGCTCCTTGCCTGACTCTTATGTCTCATGACTCATACCAGATTCGATCTCCTCATTCTTGCACCTTCTATGTGGACCCAGTCCGAAGCAACCCCCATTGGATGACAGTCACTCCAGCCTTGTCAAGGGGGGGAGTGCTATCTGGGAGAAGGCCTTTCCCAGACCCTAGCGAGAGACTCTAGCCGTGGACAACGTTTTGAATGTCCACCGTACATCTTTCTAAATGTCTTCTTAGCAGATCCCAAATTTGAGACGGCAGAAGAAGCAATAAGAAGCTACAATACAGTACAGAGTCAGCAAGAGACGGGCTTGATTTGATCCCAGCTTTGCCACTGCCCACTGCTTATTTCAGACCCAGTCTCTTGCTCTGTGATGTGGTGATTTAGGTACCTGTACCAGGTGTGGGGCTTGCCAAGCCAATGTTTAGCATTGCTTACAGAATACATGCTTTGGAGTTCTGGGGTTCATTCACCTCCTCCTCCCTTCGCGGTACCTTCTCAAGACCGTAGAACGACACTCGATGGGGGGGGGGGGGCTGCCACTGTGTGTTCAAAAGTTAAGTCTTTGGCTGTGAGTCAGTGACTGCGGCCGGAATGTGTTTCCCATCTGTGCAGGCAGGCAACTGGAGCCCATCCTTGAGCTATTTGGCAGAGCTGTTTAGCAGGTGCCTAAAGTCTGAACATTCCTGAATCAGGAGGGGGCGGCTCTGGCTTTCAGAGAGCTCTAGCCGGGCCACAGCTGGAGTGAGGCAGGAGCGGTAGCACCCACTTGAGCTCTGAACTGGGAATGAATGGAAGTCGTGATGTGGGAACCCGGGGACATAAGTGTTTTTCCAGGACGGCGGCAGCGAGAACCGGTGCCCAGGACAGCAGGAGGGCAGGTCCCGCCCGCGGGCCGCGCGGCCAGGTGCAGCCGCAGGGCGCGTCCCCGTGCGCCCCTTCCCCCTCCCGACGACTTCCTGGTTCGCGGAAGGTGGCCGAGCCGCCGCCGCGGGCCGGGTCGCGGGAACCGGGAGGCGGGGGCGGGGGCGGGGGCGGCGTCGCCGCGGTGCTGTCCCCGCGAGGCCGCGGAGGGCGCCGTGGGCCGGCCGCCGCTCTGAGCAGCGCGTCCCAGGCGGCGTGCGGGCGTGCGGGCGCGGGGCGACGGCGGCCCCGCAGCGACATGTGACCATGGACCGCAGGACCAGGTGAGCGGCGGCGGGGCCCGGCGTCCGCCGCCCCGGGTGCGGCCTGCCCGGTACGGCTGGCTGCGCGGCGGTCGGCGCTAGGCCGCAAAGCCTGCCGGGTCCGCGACCCTGCTTCCCCGGGCCCGGACGGCGGGCGGGCGGGCGGCTCTGCGAGCGGTTGTTATGAAACCGCTCGCCCGGCGACCCAGGTCGCCGTTGCACCCTTCAGGGTGATTTTCCAGGGTGGCCTGGGATGCTTTCGGATGCTTTCCCTTTACGTAAAATGAAAGCGGCGTTTGTTTATACAGCCCCTCCGTGTGCGCTGCTTGCGGAGAGCACCAAGGTGGCTCTTTATCATTGGCCATTTTACTTCTGGGGAGTAGGTGAAAAGCAATTTGAATAACGGTGGTGGCTCTGCTTTGAGGTGTCTCGGAGACGGGCGATTGCTGGTCTCCTTCTGAAACTTTACTTTGGGAAGAAATTCCGTCTTTTGCCGCCCCCTCCCATTCCGTTCTACCTCACCCTGTGTATTTGTTGTGCCACCGTGAAAGGCCCCTTAGGTCGCAGAGAAGTATAACAGGGTTACTATTTAATTTTTCTACCTAAGACCAATTTTAAACGTCTAATGGAAGTAGAAGCCTTATGCATTTTAGAATATTTCCTTTGGTGTTTGATACCATGAAGTGCAGGGTGAGTTTTTTTTTTTTAAAGCATACTTTTTGGACAATTAATTGTATTATAAAGGGATTTTAAAAAAGTTCACCGGAGCCCATTTTATGCCCATGAAACAAGTTAATAGTGGGGATGATGAGGAAGTGTATATTTGTAAATTAAGCTACATGGCTTGTCTTTTTCTCTGGTTGATATTTAAAATCAGTGTTTATTTAGATGTGAGAAGTAATTAATAACATTTTGAAGAAGGTAGATATTAAGAAAGGCACCAGTCGTAGCAGGAGTAATTGAAATATATGCCATCACTTTTTTTGCATTGTGACGTCGTCTTTTACTTTAACAGCTCCCCCTTCACTCCCCCTCCCATCATGGTCAAACCCAAGGCTTCAGGCACTCTAGGGCACGTACCGTTGAGCCAGGTTCCCAGACTTGATCTTACACCTTCTCAAGGAAAGAGACGTTACAGCAGCACATTTTTGTTTGCTTTAAATATCTCAGTAGATTTCAGTCCACTTTTTGAAATTTAATAAATAGATTAAATGAGTAAGAAACTGGGGGGGGGGGGAAAGAAACCGAACTAGTAACTTCTAAAGGTGGGGGAATTTAATGAGGAGGCAAATGTCCAAATTCCTTCAAGATAATTGATATAAGGAAAATAATTTGTCAGGTTAGGTTAGCTTGGAGTGTGTGAACAGCTTCTTTAGACATGCCCAGGAAAAGCAGGTGCCTGTCTATGGGGCACTCTTCCGTGATCGTCTTTAGAACATGCAGGTGGAATTAGGATCTCATCTTTCTCACTACGGCAGGTTCTTTGGAGGAAAGCCGAGAGTTGGCGTTAGAATTATGGCAGTCTGAGAAGATGCTTAGTAGGAGTGCCCTGGCTTTCCAGTTTTGAGTCAATAAGATGAAATCTGCTACTCTCTAACGAACATTCACATATTAATTGATGTCTCATCGTCACAGTTACTCTGTGACGCAGACAGGGTACATTATAGGTGAGGAAGCAATCTCAGAGGTCATGAAATACTTTGCTCCCAGCTCCAGCGCTCCAAAGTCTGAACTTTAACTTTTAATAAACTGATAAAACATTTTCATTTATGTTTCTGTTACACAGTCAGGGAGCCTCATAGAAGCCATTGCAGCAGGCACAGGGCTCGATTTAGAACTCAGTAAATACAGGGATGGCGATCTTCCTTAGCATGAACAGACTCTGGGTTCGATTCTTAGTACCACACAAGCCCATAGGTACAGGGGCATGCTTGTATAGAAGCTATGTAGTTAATGCTTATGTGCTGTGTCAAGCAAATAAAATATAACAAGATTCTTTCTGTTTTAGGGAAAATCCAGAAAGAACTTTTGACTTGGTGTTGAAAGTGAAGTGCCATGCCTCTGAAAATGAAGGTATGCGTTCTTTTGCCTCCTCCTGTAATCGAGTGTGTCAAAACAAGTGTTAATGCTGTGTTCTTGCGCTGCATGATTGTATCGGGAACTTGAGAGTGCCAGATGTCTGTTCCAGGATCTCAAATTGCTGGTAATAAAATAGATGCGAGGTCTTTGCTTTGGGCTTGTAGAAATCAGGGTTGTTATCTGGGCAGCTTGGGTTTCAACTTACAGCTCAGCTTTGCTCCCAGTTGACAAAACTGCCCTTGTTCTTGGTAAGAAGGCATGTCTTTCCATTCGCTTTCATCTGTGTTTGAAAGTCAGCTCTATTAAAAAAAAATACTGTAAATTTTCCTGCAAGTACTATCGGTACCTTCACCAGTTCCTTGTGATGTTCCTGGAATGTACTATGTACGCGGAATAGCTCCTTCTGTTGGATTTATTCCAGTTGCACAGAACTTGGGAAGGTAAACATGTGTAACATAACTTGGAAGGTTTTTTATTGTGGGTTTTATACAATTTTCCTGAAAACAAATATTTACTTTTTAAAGTATTGTGACTTTTGTCCAGTTTTTAAAAATCTCCTTTCCTATACTGTGTGTGTCTTTGGAAGCAGAGTCAGTCAGAGGCAAAGGAGCATCTCTTTTTGCTTATTTTGTACATGCTATATGTTTTTAGTACATGGCTCATTAGTGGTATAGTTAGGCCCTAGATGGCAAGGCCATTAAGTGTGGGGCTTTGTGGAGACCAGTTAGCCATCCTGAAGCCTGGGTGGGAAGTCTCTGACACTCTTAGTCCTAAGATTAGCCAGCAATTACATACTCTTAAGTAATTTGGCGCTGCACACCTTAAAATAGAGGAGCCCAGCCCAGCTGTGGTGAAATGGGCATGGCTAATTTTAGGTAGGAAATCACACACATTCTTGGCCCCAGAACTTGTGTGAGCTTTGTTTCTGGTCTTCTGGAACGACAGCGAAGAAATCCCAAGGTTCCAAGTAACGTCTTCCAGCTAGAGAAGTCGTCATCCATGATTGTCCTCCACGTGGTAGAACTTGCTCATTTGGGTACCCCCAGTCGCAGCCATATCCTCTGTGCAGCTTGGGCTTGTGTCTTTTGTGCAGACACACACATGCGTATATTAATTTTCCATTCTTTGCTTAAATTGGTAGCGCATTCTTGGTGTGAGTTAACCTTAGAAGAACTACTGCACTGGTAACCTAAGGTGTATGAAGCAGTACTCATCTGATGTGTTATACAGCAGGGTAAATTTTTCTGGGAAACACGGGAGCTTTTTCATTTGAAATGTGTGTACTTCAGGTCACAAAGCAGTCTTATAAAAGTATAAAAGTGCTTCATGTAACAACTGGTCTGCGCATGTGTTAATCTGTGGTTCACGTAAGGCCTTGGTGGTGTCATCCTTGCTTCCTTTGTCTGCTGTCTGCGTTTTCTGACTGGTTGTCCTGTGTTACTGACTTCTTTTCTTGCCATCTCACCTTGCTGCTGCTGTGAAATCACTGCTTTCCAGAGACATCTTCATTTGTATTTTACAGTTTATACAGTCTGGCAAAGTTAGGAATATCATAAGTGGACAAGACAAGCAATTTTGGCTTCTCTTCAAGCCGGTCAGCCCATTCTTTGTATATGTGATGTGTGTGCATTAGTGTGTGAGTGCCAGCACACACTTGCCTGGTGCATATGTAGAAGTCAGATGAGGGTTTCAGCTGCTGGTCTTTGCTGTCTACTTTGGGATGGGGTTTCTTTGTTGTTCACAGGTACTCTGTTTACCAGGCTAGCTGGCACTCGCATTCTGGGGGACTTACGTGTCTCTACCTCTTATCTCCCCTTGGCTCTGGGATTACATACATATACCACCTCACTGAACTTGGGTTCTGAACTTAGGTCTTAACATTTGTGAGGCAAGCGCCTTACCCATGGAACCATTTGCCTGTCTCAGAGAATTGTCAAGAGTACCTCAGATCAAGGTTCCTTTTTGTGCCCCGCTCTTTGTCGCCAGTTTGGACAATGTTGGGGATTGAATTAGTGCCACGTGTTAATTTACAAAAGTCTGAACCACTGAGCTGGGGCCTCAGTTTTAGCGTGTCCACCCTAGCTTACCACCTAACAGCAAATTCTAAAGATTTAAAATTGGCCCCCCTCCCCCCCTTATTTTTCTGAGACTGTTTCTCACTACTGCAACTCAGGCCAGCCTCAGGCTTGTGGTCTTTGCACTTAGCTTTTTAGCGCTGGGATTGGGGTGTGCCACTACACCTGGCTTGAAGGCTTTTTAAAGCTAAAGTCAACCACATCCAAACATTGCCGTTTCTTGCTTCAGTGATGCTTTGCATCATTTAAACATGATGAATATTTTCGGTTCCATGAAGTTATAACCTTTTGTGCCCTAAGAAGTTATGGCACATATAACTAAGTGGGATCTAAAAGTAAAATTTTATGCCAAGTTGCTTGGTGTTTCTATCTTATTAATTACCTCTTTTATTGCTAAATAGTAAAAGAAAATATGTGGAAGTTCTTTGAAAAGTATTGTAGCATTTCCTTGTAATTGTCAATAGCTGGTTTGTTTTAAGAAGACTGGGCTGGATTTCGGCTTGTCTATGGGGCATGTTCTACCACTGTGATAGACTCTGGGCTGGATTTTGGCTTGTCTGGGAGTATCCTTATAAGAGAGTGAACCTTATAAATTAGGATGCTTTTACTAAGTGTAAAACTGGCCCTAAGACTAACTGGACATTTCTTATGTCTGTGTAAGAGAAAATCCCTGGAGTGAGTCATCAACTCTTAATTATGAAATTACAGATCTTGTCATTCAAAGGCCTAGATATCTTGTGGTTTCAAGATGTCTATCCCTAGACCTCAGAAGCCTGCTTTCTTGAATATGAGTGCAGGTGGAAGAGGAGAAAACTTTGGCTTTTCATGACTCTTTCTTTAGAAGCAGAACTTTTCTCAAAAAATGTCTTCTTGAACCTCAGTGGCCAGAGTTGTCGTGGCTATGACCATTGCTTAGAAAGACATTGTTGACCCTGTAGAGATGGAGGGCTATGGAGTGGATATTGTGTTTGGCCTAATAATTAATTGTAAAGGAATAGATATTAGGAGATTAGTTGAAGTATTCTTTGTAAAGGGTTGTTCAGACTGTCACTTTAATTTTTTGATCACTTATTTTTTCATACAGAAAATACGCCTTTAATTTTCATGTTAAAATATTTAACATGATTTTCACTCATTTTTATGGAGAACTTAAATCTTTCATAAGTGTCATATGTATAAACAGAAATAAAATTAAAATTTTATTTTTCTTCGTGTCAGTGTATGTGTGTGTATTTGGTGCCAGTAGAGGCTAGAAGAGGGTGATGTCTCCCTGGAGCTGGAGTTCCAGGTAACTGAGCCACTTAACCTGGGAGCTAGGAACTGAGCTTGAGTCCTCTGAAAGAGCAGCAAGAGCCTTTAGTTACTGAACCATCTCCCCAGTCCCCAGAAATAAGTTATTGACTGTTTTAGTTCATTTGGAAATGAATTAACTGGGGAACTAGAACTTGACATGGCAGATATTCATCTAGTCGTTCACTGTTGGACTTGTTTCAAGGAGTTTCATTACTGTTTCTGAACATAACACCATTTTTAAAGTTTATCTAATTTGTTTATTTTGTGTGCATTGGTGTGACAGTGCCAGATCCCCTGGAACTGGAGTTCTAGATAATTGTGAGCTGCCATGTGGATGCTGGGAATTGAACCCGGGTCCTCTGGAAGAGCAGCCAGTGCTTTTAACTGCTGAGCTATCTCTCCAGCCCCCCATATCACATTTAGAATACTGAAAAATAAGTTTCGTTTGGAGTCCCCTACAGATTTGAAGCGTGCTGTGAGAGGGACTGGTGATGTTTCCTAGTCTGTTCCCTGTTTGTTAATAGAATTGTTTCTGGCCGTGTCTTCATGTTGGCTGTGGCCTCTTTTTTAAAGGAGATTTTCCTGGCAAGACAGTCTTCCAGTAGCGTGTAGACCAGCTTTCCAGAGCACAGTGCCACAGTTTAGAAGTTAATGTTGTTCTTGGTGGATCGCCAGACTCATTGCTTTTGCCACCCTCCTGCTCGCCCACACTCCACAGAGGCCGGAAAGTACGGACAGCAGAGCTGGCCTAGCTCAGTTCTAATAACACAACTCACATTACTCTGCTTGCACCACTTTCTCCAAAAGATTGGACACTTCAAGGAAATGAAAACTAACTGTTCCTTAGTAAAAGATGCCTTCACTCCAGGCTTCTGTCCTCTCTTTTTCTTTTTCCCTGTTGCTGACTGGTGGTAAGAAGTGGCAGCAGCCGCAGCTATCTGTGTAGTGTTTACTTGGAGGCAGGCACAGGCCCGGGGGCTTTAACAAATGTACTAGGTCCTTAAGTCTCACAAAAATCTTATGGGATAGGAAGTGCTGCTCTCGTGAAGAAACCAAAAGCACAGAGAAATTAGCAAGTTTGTCTACAGTGGTATCCCTGTGTTCTGAGGTTAATCACTTCTGTCTTGCCTCCCATTGCATAATGTCACTTGTAAACTCATTGTGGCCTGTTTTATAACAGGAGGGTATAGAATATTAATGATATGTGCAGCAGGTCATTTTAAACAAAAATACAGTGTGTTTTCTGAAATTAAAAAACCATTATAATTTCTCTTAATTGATACTAAGCTTTTCCTTGTATAATTCCTTTTATAGACTGACTAGACTGGAGCCCTCCTCTTCACTTATGAGGCTTATGTTTCCATATTAAAGGACTCTTGGATCTACACTTCTGGTTATTACAGTTCAAGCTTATCTTTAGCAAACCTTATTTGCTCTATTCCCATATCATTATCTGATTATTTTTCTTAGGATCAAGTCCCTTTGTTATAGTTTTTTTTTCTTTGATGAGATCATCCAAGTTGCTATAGAATTACTATTCTTTTAATCATCTACGTCTTAAATCTCCAACTCATGTTAACAGTTGAAAGCATGAATTTTCTTAAATCAGAATCTTAAATCAAATATTTTAGTCTTTCCCATGCCCTGTATAAGGAGATATTTATTAACCTACATTTGATTATTTTTTTCTTTATAATGCGATGATGTAGTTTGCTAAGAACAACATTTTGTCAGAGTGTTTGTAAAGAGCTTAATATTGTCATGTCTAGTTATAACTTCACGAACCACATTAGTTATTTTCCTTAGGAGCGAGCTCACGAGAGTCTGACATCTTTGATAAATACAGAATGAAAAGGTATAGAAATTGAACCTGTGGTGGGAGTGGGCAAGCAGATGCCAGTACAGTTCATTCAGAGGACTTCTTGTGGAAGTGATTTCAAACACACACTGGTGTGACAGAAGCAGGAACATTTGAAATGTATGTACATAGTGGGCATAGTGCTATATCCTGCATCCTGGCTTTCTACCGTAGAGTGAGACTCAAAAAAATTTAAGTGCACACACCCACACTGGACTGAGCTGCTCTGGTGTACCCTGGGCTTAGGTTTCTCATATTAAGTACTCATGTTTCCCTTCCTCTTCTCACATCCCAGAGTCCGCTCAGCAGGAAGTAGGATGCTGGTGAGTAACAGACACACTGGGGTGCTGTAGGAGGTTCCACACTGTTGCCCAGTAGCGGAAAGTCCGTAGTAAAATGTACTCGGCACACTCGTCTTGCATACTTGGCTTATGTTTGTTAGCATGTTCTGCCCAAGGCCTTTTCCACCAGATGATCTAGGATAAAGAAGGCCACTTGTACTGGAAATACTTATATACTACATTGCTCCAGAAAATGAGACCACTTCTTTTTCCCATAGATACTAACTAGGAACAAAATTTACTATAATTTTTTAGAATCATTTTCTTGGAATATGCCATTTTTTCCCCAGTAGCAAATAGTTAAGGGTGTTCTTTTATATTTGTGTGGGTCTTTGTGGTTTCTTCCCAGAGTGGCTGCTCACGTAAACAGCACTGTTGTGCATGTGTTCCTTACTTGGGCAGTGTTCAGCTGCATTTTATACTCGATGGCCTGGTCTTACTACCTGTGTTAGTTATATATATGTCTTTTGCTGCTACTGCAGTCTGAGGTGGCTCCTTGTCTTCGAACTTTTATGGGTCCCACTGTGATGGGGGGCCCAGTGCCCCTAGTGCTCTTGTCCACACAGTGCTGTGCTCTGGGGCTGCCGTGACCATTATTGAGCTGGCACAGCACAGCAAGTTTATTCAGGCTTTTCTATGGAATGTTTTCCCCTAGATTTTCAAGGTAATGTGTTCTTTTAATACTTATGATAATAGTCTATAATTGGGGGACTTTTCTTATATTTTCATGCTGTTTCCTGTCTTCCCTGCAAATATGTGTGTTTGATTTGCGAGTCAGAGGCAATACTTTACCTACTGTGGTATACATTTTAACTATGTTTGTGGATATTATTGGCAGTATATTTGGGGGCTACTTTAAGCAAGTGGCCTAGTTGTATTAGGTAACATTGAGATTGTCAGTTCTGATAGACTCCTCCACTGTAGCGAGTGCTGGATGTTCCAGAGCTTTTTACAATGTTAGGTCTTGGCTTTATGCTAAAGGAATGTTATGAATGCTCAGACCTTCTTGTTTGTTGGCTGTTGTTTACAGTTTAGTTTTGAGCTGGGCGGTGGTGGCACATGCCTTTAATCCCAGCACTCGGGAGGCAGAGGCAGGCGGATCTTTGTGAGTTCGAGGCCAGCCTGGTCTACAAGAGCTAGTTCCAGAACAGGAACCAAAAAGCTACAGGGAAACCCTGTCTCAAAAATCAAAAAAAAAAAAAAAAAAAAAAAAAAAAAAAAGGTTTGAG